>NC_090815.1:131163527-131466557 GCF_000390325.3 Nicotiana tomentosiformis | reverse complement strand
TTCGTTGAGGTAAGTTACTTGAGCCCTAATACTTGTATATGTGGTGATTTTCCATTGTTTAATCATTGTAATTAGTGAAAATGAGGGGTTAGGGCTTGGAAGTTTTGGAGAGTAATTTAAGAATTTGAAGGACCAAACGATGTCGGATTTTGATGAAATTGGTATAGTTAGACTCGTGAATGAATGAGATTTCTAGTTTTGTAAATTTTGTCGGATTTTGAGATGTGGGTATGGGGAAAGGATTTGAGCAAATTTCGGGTTTTGGTCTAATTTTGTAGCTTTTCTTGTGAAATTCATTCCATTAGCGTATATTGATGGAATTGTACTGATTGTGGATAGATTTGGAGTATTTGGAGGCCGAGTCCGGAGGCAAGAGCATTGCCGGGTAGAGATTTGACCTGTTTGAGGTAAGTAACGATTGTAAATCTGGTCCTGAGGCTACGAAAACCCTGGATTTTTGTATTATCCTACTATTTTTAGTGACACACATGCTAGGTGATGGGTGTGTGGGTGTTGTCACACCCCTTTTTACCCCACAAAATAGATTATGATTTATGGATTGTTGTGGGTTAAAGAGTTTTTTCAATTAAAGTGACAAATTTGAATAGGGATTATTTTATTTACAGAGTTGCCACTTGGAATTGATTTTTGGTGTTCCAAGTCACCTTTTATTTGAATCCCTAGTCAAATGAAGGTTTGACTCTATTATTAATTGGTCTGCAAAATAAAGTCCGAGTAAGGAATTCTGTTGACCGGGGAGAAGGTGTAAGACATTCCCCGAGCCCCGTGATTCTAGCACGGTCGCTTTATTGACTTAAACTTGGCTTGAATTTATTTTGGATAAACTGTGTTTTATTTGCCTTAAGTTACTATTATCTAGTACCACTTAATAATTAATAATTTTGGCCTAGGAGCGTGCAAACACACAAGGTCCTTATTTGATTATATGTACTAAAACAAAGAACGTGTCGGTACACATGGTTTAAATACAATTAATATTGAAGAGGCAAGGAGCGGGAATGCACACATGACTACTTTATTAAATAAATATCGACCAAGGATCGTGTATGAAAATATGGTCTACATCTCAAACGTGCCTAAAATTACCTATCGCTTAAATTAATTAAGTGTGATTAACTTATTTAAAAGAAAAATCAGATTATTAAAAATTTATGCCTAAATTGAAATGTAAAAGCTCGCAAACTCATTATTCCAATATGAACTTATTTCAATATGAACCAGCTTAGTTTATTGGGTTTGGCATGGGGACGGTCCAACTTGTCTAGAGAATGGGCTAGCCAGCCTTTAGTGTTCTAAAAATTTATGCCTAAATTGAAATGTAAAAGCTGGCAAAATCATTATTTAAATATGAACCACCTTAGTTTATTGGGTTTGGCATGGGGACGGTCCAACTTGTCTAGAGAATGGGCTAGCCAGCCTTTAGTGTTTTGGGCTTATCAAATTTAAGCTCATTGACTTAACTCAATTAGCTAAAGACCTCCCAGTTAGTAAGACTAAAAGATTATTCTGTTAATTCAAGATTTGACAAACCTAAAATATACGAAACAACAACAACAACAATAAAAAATTAAAAGAAAAATAAAACATAACAGACTTAAATTAATGATATGGTTCATAATCAATCAATCAATATTTTAAAACCCACTTTCATTCCAAAAAAATCAACAACAAATTTTTTATTTTTTTATTTTTTTTATCGTCACCTCTTCTTCTTCTTCTTTTTTTTATTTTTTATTTTAATAATATAAAGTTTAAGATAAAATGTCCTGAGTTAACTTATATCATCAACAAAGTCATGGCGAGACAATTCTCAAGTATCTTCTAGTTTAAACTAGACCCAACTGATGACCATCCTGATAAATATTTCTTTAAACTCAAAGATCATGAATAGAAATAAAACAACCACAAACTTTGTGATATGACATGAGAATTTGTTAATTTCCTTCTTTCTTTTTTTTAAAATAAAAAAATATAAAAAATCTAAACATTCAAACAAATCATCTTAGAACTTAAATCTTTTAAATAGATTTCTTGAACAATTTCAGAAACTTGAGCCTCCACTTAAAAGAAATTAAGATCTAAGTAAACGACTAAAACTTAAAACTAAAACCTTATTTTATATCACAAACAAGCACATAAACCTCGTGAAAATTTTAGTTAAAATCTTAACTAAAGGCGAAAAGAAACAGAGAGGCATTTGAACTTGGCACAACTAACATCACAATCATGCGAAACTAACTTAATATAAACAAAACCATATGATATGAGCTTTAAACTTGTCATATATTCCTGTTAAAGTAGCTAAATCATCTTAAGACAAGCCGATATAACCATCAAAAATATTCGGGCATTTAAACTACATAATGAGTTTAAAACTTTACCTAGAAAACTGAAATTTCAGCAGTGAAAATGTTGAATCCAACAGTAGGCCAACGAACCCAGCAAAGCAAATTCAAACCAGCAACAATAGCAGTGAAAAGGACCAGTGAAATCACCCAGAAGATGCCTTGAAACTCTACAACCTTTAAAGAAGAAAGAACTACAAACTAACTTCAAACAGTTGTATTTTTTTTTTGGACCGGTTTTGCTCTAAGCTTCAGTATACTTTAATGTATTCAGCTGCTGATTTTTTTGTTCAACGATATGTGTCTTCAAGCAACTCCCCCTCTGTTTGTGTAAGATAGAATCTCTTTTATAGGAAAAAAACAACCCTTTCAATAGGCAAATAAAGTCAGATTTTTGGACAGATTTTGGTTCACCAAAAATCTGTCCAAAAGACTGACTTTGTGTGCTAAACACTGTGAAAGGTCTGTCCCAAAGGTGAAAGGACAGCCTGAAAATCTGCTGTGTCAGAAGCAAGGAGAAAAAATATCCTTTTAGCCACCCTACTAGTAAAAGTAAGCTACTATTACCCTATTTTGTGATAAAAGAAACTAAACTTCAGATTTTGACCATCAACAACAAACTACTTGCTCAACACAAATCAAACTTGGACAACTATGAACTGACAAAGCATAGACGAGACTAAAAACGTAATTGAACTAAGTATTCAAACCAACTTGATGGGAATGAATTCGATTTGTGCAAACTAATTACTAAACAAACAACTAAGTTCACGAACTAATGCTCAAAACAGAACGAGCATCGTTAACAATCGGACAACGACTAACAACAACTAAATAATCGACTAACTAAGTGAACGATTTAACTAATAACTAAAGATCATGTTTAAATCAATAACAAATCTAACAAACCACTAAATTAAATAGAGATAACTAATTAAATAAACCTAACTTGAAACTCTAATTAACAAGAAATAACCAAAACAGAAAAATCAAAAATCAGAAACTAATCTACTAATATAAAAAATTAGAAATTAAATTAAGAGATGACGATTATACCTAACAAGTATGCTTGAAGCCGTTCGAGCCACGAGAAGACGCCGGAGATGCTAAAAGGCGACTACCCGACTCCGAAACGCATGTTTCTTTCGGGTAGATGCTAGAACGAAATGTGTTTTAGCATCTCGCCAAAAGAAACGAGTATCTTTAAGTCGAAAAATAGCTAAGATGGGGGTTCGGGACATTTTGGGAGTGGTGACGCAGTGGAGCCGTGGCGGTGGTGAGGAGCGGGCCGGCGATGACGGGAATTTTGGGGGTGAAATGGGTAGAAAAAGATAGGTATCATGGAGCTCTATCCATTCATGTATGTGTTGTAGGGTGGTGTTGGCCGGAGCTTCAAGAATTTAGACCAAAAAGTGGCGGCTAAAGTTTCTTAGATCTAAAATTCAAGGAGTTTGAGGGGTTTTTGAAGGAATTGGTTTGGAGATATGGGAATAGGAGGTTGTGGAGATTACATGGTGTTAATTTGGAGGTGTTTGGAGGTGGTCCACCGCCGGTGGGTGATTTCCGGCGGCAGCGGAGAGAAGAGAGAGAAGAGAGAGAAGAGAGAGACTGAGAAGAGAGAAAGAGTTATGGGGAAAATGAGGGAATTTTTCAGATTTTTGAGGCTTTAAATACCTATTGAGAGATCAAATATGGACCATTAGATCAAGGGGTGATCAATGGGTGAGATTTGATCTTGGGTCACTTAATGAAACGACGTAGTTTTGAGGCAAAACTACGTCATTTCGGACCCTTTCAAGGGCAGCCCCTTATCTTGCACTTTCGGCGACTTTCTCTTTCAAATTTGGCCCAATTTCTTTTCTTAATCCTACTTATTAAACTAAATTTACACAAACAAATAAATTAATTAAGTAACTTATTCAAATGATCAATTAACTAGATTAATTCACCAATAAAGAAAGAACTATTTTTTGGTATTTTTATGATAGGAAATATGCAATCAAAGACACAAAAATTGGGAAATATAATTAAAGCAACAAAACACTAATGACTTTAGGAGGTGTTAAAACAGTACAAAAATTAGGTATTCACAACTGCCCCTCTTTGCTCGAGAACATGAAGAGTTTTCGTGCAAAGAAAAGTGAATGCCATGGCTAATTTTTGCTCACATATTACTCCAATGAAAGCATTTTTTTTAAATGGTGATCGAACCATGCTTCTGAGGTAGCCTACATATCCTTGTTTAGAGGAATCAGGTCAGTGTAGTTCTGGGAAAGTTTGGTAGCTGGGACTACCAGACACTAGATTTAAGACTGATGTTGCTGTTGTTGTTGCTGTTACTGTTACTTGCTGCTTGCATCAAAAGGAAAAGAGAAAGAACTACATATGTCTGGAAACTAAGAGTTACAAAATTCCTAATCTATGTGTCTTGTTGAGTCAAATCTTGATTCTTGACCTGCTTGCTTGTGTTGGCCTTAGATTGGATCTTGATGCTCTTTGAAGAAAAGATCAGGGCTCATTATCGATTGCTTGCTTTCCGGATCAGAATTCGAGAAAATGAAACTCGAGAAGTTGGGTTGCTGACACATTATCCAAGCTAACTCCAACTATCTTGTGACCGAAAAAATTCTTTATTCTGATGAGAAAGCTGAAACTGCAAGCTTTAATCGTCATTTGTCCTATGCGGCGGGGCCTGCAAAGCCATCAAAGATGAACAAAACAAACAAAACTTTTCTGCCCCAGTTTGTCACTAGGAAAATTTTGTGAGTTAGAGAAAGCTATAAAGTATCTAATTTGTTGAAATAAAGACAACAGGAGTAGTATAAACTATGTGAGGATATGCAACCACGAGGGAAAGTAACTTATGTTACCAAAGGAAATGGAATTAAGGATGGTACCTTGTATTACCGAAAGGGAATGTAACCAGGGGTTAGTACCCTATATTACCGAAAGGAAATGTGTCCAGGGGTTGGTACCCTATATTTCCAAAATGAGTGTAACCAGGGGTTGGTACCCTGTATTACCGAAAAGAATGTAACCAGGGGTTGGTACCCTGTATTACCGAAAAGAATGTAACCAGAGGTTGGTACCCTGTAATACTGAAAGGAATGTAACCAAGGGTTGGTACCCTGTATTACCGAAATGAGTGTAACCAGGGGTTGGTACCCTATATTACAGAAAGGAGTGTAACCAGGGGTTGGCACCCTGTATTACTGAAAGGTGTGTAACCAGGGGTTGGTACCCTGTATTACTGAAAGGAGTGTAACCAGGGGCTGACACCCTGTATTACTGAAAAGAATGTAACCAGGGGTTGGTACCCTGTATTACCGAAATGAGTGTAACCAGGGGTTGGTACCCTGTATTACAGAAAGGAGTGTAACTAGGGGTTGGCACCCTATATTACTGAAAGGTGTGTAACCAGGGGTTGGTACCCTGTATTACTGAAAGGAGGGTAACTAGGGGCTGGCACCCTGCATTACTGAAAGGACGTTGAATCCCTTGGGCGAAAAGGTTCTACCTAGGTTAAACTACGAAAAGAAAACCTGGGCGAAGAGTACTTCTACCCAGAAACATGAGCTGGAACCCCCCTAGGTGAAAAAGTTCTACCTGGGTTAAGCTACGTATAACAGCCTGAGCGAAAAGTACTTCTACCCGAAAATATGAGCTGGATCCCTCTAGGCGAAATGATTCTACCTGAGTTAAGCTACTGTAAAACATCTGAGCGAAGAGTACTTCTACCCGGAACTATGAGCTGAATCTCCCTAGGCGAAAAGGTTCTACCTGGGTTAAGCTACGAAAAACAGCCTGAGCGAAGAGTACTTCTACCCGGAAACTATGGGTTTGATCTCCCTAGGCGAAAATGTTCTACCTGGGTTAAGCTATGAAAAACAAGCATGGGCGAAGAGTACTTCTATCCGAAAATATGAGCTGGATCCCCCTAAGCAAAAAAAGTTCTACCTAGGTTAAGCTACTGTAAAACATATAAGCGAAAAGTACTTCTACCCTGAACTAGGAGCTGAATCCCCCTAGGCGAGAAGGTTCTACCTGGGTTAAGCTATGAAAAACAGCCTGAGCGAAGAGTACTTCTACCCGTAAACTATGAGTTGGATCTCCCTAGGCAAAAATGTTCTACCTGGGTTAAGCTATTAAAAACAAGCATGGGCGAAGAGTACTTCTATCCGAAAATATGAGCTGGATCCCCCTAGGCAAAAAAGGTTCTACCTGGGTTAAGCTACTATAAAACATATGAGCGAAAAGTACTTCTACCCGGAACTAGGAGCTGAATCCCCCTAGGCGAGAAGGTTCTACCTGGTTTAAGCTATGAAAATGGGAGGTGTGGATAGTACTGATGCATGCTGCAAATAAAGGAAAGTGGAGATTTTGAGAAAACTTACCTTTGATGACATTCGCCTTTTGAGAATCTCCATTCTGCACTGCTTTGATCCTGCTTCAAATAAAGAAATTTTTTTGAGTTTTTAAAGTGGTGGTCAGTTTGTGGCCTTGATGCCCTGAATAGTTTGAATTCACCACTCCGATGTCGAAGAACTGATTTTGTCAGTGTGGTACCGAGGTTATAGGATACTCTGTATCGCTTCTAGAGACATTGTCTTTCTGACGTTGCCCCTGGCTGTTTCATACCCGGATGTCCACGGTACCGCTAATCCTTGTCCCTAAGGCAAGACAATTTTCCTTCAAAATCAAATTTACTTGTCTTGCACCCGGAACCAAATTCTGTCTGTAGTGCTTATCAACTTTTCCCATGAAGCAAGTCTTGCTTAGGTGACCTTTTCAGTTTCTTTGAGACACTTTGTCCTCCTTATCAAAATAGATCACAGATGGATTCCTGCCTTCGTTAATGCCGTATATGCTCCAAATTGTGCTCGGAATTATGGGAAAACTGTAGACAGTTTTGCAGCCATTTTTGCTTTGCTTTTGATGCAAGATTAGATCAAAAGGGAATCTAAGAAATATTATGGAAAAGAATAGAAGAGCATTTGGAAGTGAAAAAGGAATTGTGTCTAAATAAAAGGTGTCCCTTTCTGGGAGAGAAATAAGGAGACTTATCTGGAGATATGTGCCGACTTCAATGAATCATGACATGCATTTTGGACTGGACGCCTGATCTGTCTGAGCTGTCTAATTCTCAAAATACGTCGCAAATAATCATCTTGAAACTGTCTTGGTTGTGCTCATGCCGGAGCATCGAAGACCCTCATTCGGCTAGTAGCGCCCTTTGCGGGTTTTCGCTAACTGACCTCTCTCATTTCTCTAATCACTGTTGCCTTATGGTGCCCATCTGGTTTTCACCAATAAGACTCTTGCATTTCTCTGCTCACTATCGCCTTACAGTGCCCATACGGGTTTTTACCGATAAGACTCTCTCATTTATTTTTTATTTTTTTTCTTTTTCTTTTTACTAAGATACGACATGCGGAAGGATGGCCAATGCCTCTGGCATAGGGACTTCAAGTATTCTCAAAGATCGATCAGAAGTTCTTAACAGGAAAAGGCAAAAAGAAGCTTGAACTGAATTACAACTTTTGGAACTGTTTCTACAGGAAAAACCGTAAGATAAAAACAAACTTCTGCCCCAGTTTTGGAGTATTGAGAATATGGATTTTTGTTGCGATAGGACCGAACCCAGGGTAAGGCTGCCTACATATCCTTTTGGAATCAGGTCGGACGTAGTTCAATGACTCAAAATGTTTTATTGTTTGACTTCTTCTTCTTTTTTTTTTTTTGTACATAGGTTCCAAAAAATGGAAAACAAGGAAGAAACATACAGCTTAAAAGGGGTAACAAAAGGGTGACACTTGCTTGGAATAGCGAGAAATGGTAGCCTTCGTCATCGCGATCTAAGAAAATCATGCGTGAAAGTTCCACAGTGGGTATATATCAGACATAATATCTTTTGACTACATCTGCATTAATAGTCATGTCTGGTACCCGTCCTTCTTCATCTACCAAGTGCAAGGCCCCTTTTTGTAACACTTTCTTGATGATGTAGGGTCCTTTCCAGTTTGGGGCGAACTTTCCTTTAGCTTCTACTTGGTGTGGAAGAACGCATTTCAGAACGAGTTGGCCTACCTCGAAGTGCCTTGGACGCACTTTCTTGTTGTAAGCGCGTGCCATTCTTTGCTGGTATAACTAGCCAAAGAACACTGCTACTAGCCGTTTTTCATCAATTAGCATTAGTTGTTCTAATCGGGTCTTTACCCATTTTGTATCTTCAATCTCCGACTCCACAATGATCCGAAGAGAGGGAATTTTGACTTCAGCCGGTATTACAGCTTCCGTTCCATATACCAACAGATAAGGAGTTCCACCAACAGATGTGCGAGCAGTCATGCAGTATCCCAAAAGAGCAAAAGGCAACTTTTCATGCCATTGTCTGGAACCTTGGATCATTTTCCTAAGAATCTTCTTGATGTTCTTGTTCGCCGCTTCAACAGCTCCATTGGCTTTTGTCCGGTAAGGGGTAGAATGGCGATGCATAATTTTAAATTGCTCGCATACCTCCTTCATCAAATGACTATTGAGATTGGATGCATTGTCAATGATAATGGTATTTGGGATACCGAAACGGCAGATGATGTTGGAATGAACAAAGTCTACCACTGCTTTCTTGGTGACTGCTCTAAAAGTGACGGCCTCCACCCACTTGGTGAAGTAATCAATGGCAACCAAAATGAATCTATGCCCATTTGAAGCCTTTGGCTCAATTGGCCCAATAACATCCATTCCCCAAGCAACAAAAGGCCAAGAAGAGGACATGGGATGCAACTCCGAAGGTGGCGAGTGAATCAGGTCACCATGAATCTGGCATTTGTGACACTTGCGAACAAAACTGAAGCAATCTCGCTCCATTGTAAGCCAATAATACCCTGCCCGCAGAATCTTCTTCGCCAAAACATATCCATTCATGTGAGGTCTGTATACCCCCGAATGCACTTTACTCATGATCCGCTCAGCTTCTGTGGCATCTACGTATCTCAACAAGTTCAAATCTGGGGTCCTTTTGACAAAATTTCCCCATTGAGGAAGAAGCCACTGGCGAGCCACCTTATAGTTCTTTTTTGATCTCCCTTGGCATGCTCTGGGTATTCTCTTATTTTCAGGAATCGTTTTATGTCATGATACCATGGTTCACCATCTGGTTCTATCTCAATTGTATTGCAGTAACCGTGTTGATTCCGAACTTGGATTTCTAGTGGATTGATATGAGTGTTTCCCGGATAAGGGAGCATCGAGGCTAGAGTAGCCAAAGCATCGGCTAACTCGTTGTAAAACCTGGGAATGTACCTGAACACGATGGATTTGAATCTGTTGCTCAAATATTGTACACATTGTCTGTATGGAATAAGCTTGATGTCTCGAGTCTCTCATTCGCCTTGGGCTTGCCGGATAAGCAAGTCAGAATCTCCCATAACCAATAATTCATGCACATCCAGATCGAAGGCCATTTTCAAACCCATGATACAGGCTTTGTATTCTGCCGTATTATTGGTACAGAAGATTCGAAGTCTAGCCGTTACAGGGTAATACTGTCCAATAGGTGAGATGAGGATTGCCCCGATCCCAGCTCCTTTGATATTGATAGCTCCATCAAAATATATTTTCCATACAGGGTTGTCGTCTGGAACTACTTCCTCTATTGAGTTGATCTGTTCGTCTGGGAAGTATGTAGTAAGTGGCATGTACTCCTCATCAACTGGATTCTCTGCCAAATGATCGGCCAAAGCCTGTGCTTTCATCGCGGTCAGAGTGACATAGACGATGTCGAACTTTGTGAGCAGGATTTGCCATTTTGCGAGCCTACCAGTGGGCATTGGCTTTTGGAAGATATACTTCAAAGGATCCTTTCTGGATATGAGGTAAGTAGTATAGGCCAAAATATAATGTCTCAACTTCTGAACGACCCAAGTCAAGGCAGCATCCAAAGGAATTATCCATCACCGATAGATATAAAAACAAAGGCCTACTAGGTTCAGGTGGGACCAGTACATGGGGTTTTGATAGATAATATTTGATATTGTCAAAAGCATTTTGGCAATCGTCCATCCACTTGATTGCAACATCTTTTTTCAGGAACTTAAAGATGGGCTCGCACGTGGTTGTGAGCTGAGCAATGAACCTACTGATGTAGTTCAACCTCCCGAGCAAACTCATGACCTCCTTCTTGTTCTTCGGGGGTGGCAGATCTCGAATGGAATTTATCTTAAATGGATCCAATTCGATTCCTCTCCGACTGACTATAAAACCGAGGAGGTTCCCAGATGGAACCCTGAATGCACACTTGGCTAGATTGAGCTTAAGGTCATACCTTCGAAAACGTTCAAAGAACTTTTTCAAATCATGCGCGTGATCAGCTTTGATTTTATGATGACATCATCGACATATACTTCAATCTCTTTGTGCATCATGTCGTGAAAAATGGTGGTCATGGCCCTCATGTAAGTTGCCCCTGCATTCTTTAAACTGAATGGCATGACCCTGTAACAATAGGTACCCCACGGAGTGGTAAAATCGGTCTTTTCTGCATCACCCTCATCCATTAGAATCTGGTGGTACCCAGCATAGCAATCCATGAACGACTGTATCTCATGCTTTGCGCAATTATCTACAAGAATATGGATGTTCGGCAAAGGAAAATTATCCTTCGGACTTGCTTTGTTCAGGTCTCTGCAGTCAACATAGACTCTAGTTTTTCCATCTTTCTTTGGCAAGGGCACAACATTTGCCACCCAGGTGGTGTATTGTACGGCTCTGCCAACATTGGGGCTCAATTACTTCATTATTTCCTCTTTAATTTTATCACTCATGTCCTTTTTAAATTTACGTTACTTCTGTTGGACTGGTGGAAAATCAGGATACGTAGGAAGCTCATGGACCACTAAATCGGCGCTTAAACCCGGCATATCGTCATAAGACCAAGCAAACACATCTCTATACTCAAATAAGCGTTGAATCAAGGCATCTTTAGTTTTTTGTTCAGTGTGAATGCTTATCTTTGTTTCTCTGACTTCTTCATGAACTCCGATATTAATTGGCTCAGTTTCATTGAGGTTGGGCCTGGGTTTGTTTTCAAATTGTTCCAACTCTCTTTTTATTTCCTCGGCAACCTTATCTTTATCATATTTGACCTCTTGATGCATTATTTTGAAATTAGACAACTTTTTGAGATCTGGGCGTGAATTCCGCATGCATGTCATGTTATTAAAGCCGGCATTAACAAAACTGAAATGGAAATAAAATGGCAGGAATTAGAAAAAAAAGAAAAAGAGGAAAAGATACAAAATGTTAATACGAAACTGAACTGCATTTCATTGACTTTGAAAGGATAGAGGAGTTAACGTCAAAGATAAAATAATCATACTAAGATATTTGGATTACAACCCTGAAAGTAACCCATAGTACAAAAGAAAGAAGCTGCAAAAGTCAACTACCAAGACTCCTTCCTTGTGAGGAGAGAAGTTGCTTCCCAGTTATTGAGCATGGTGTCTGGGCCAATTAGTTGCATATCGGCACGACTAGTGCCTTCACCAGCCTGGATCATATTCACTTCAGAAAAAATTTGGCTGAGGCCATGGCAAATTTCATCAATGTTTGCATGCGCCGAGGAATTTTGACCATGTTTGAATCGTGGCTTGACAAAAGTGCAGAAAATGTGAGGGATAGGTTGCTGCAAGACCCACCCATACTTTTTGCGGTGCTTGGCTTTGTCTTCGTCCGCTTGTGTTGGCCTGAAGCCTAAACCAAAAGTACCCCTATTACTGAACGGAGAAATGGGTTCTGAAATTCCTTGCAATGATGCCCCCAAACCTTTTCCTGGCTCATAACCTTGTCTCATCATAAGTGCAACCACCATTACAGATGTGGTAGAGAGACGAGGATGCAGAATGGGCTTTCCTTCCTCAACATGGTCCACAACAACCACTTCGAAAGCCTGATAGACAATAGACTCGCATCCTTCCTTGGCCTCAATACAGGGGATTAACGGGTCTTTATAAATGGATGACTCGTCTTCTCCGTGAACAATAATTTCTTGCATGTCATGCTCGAATTTGAGCATCTGATGCAAGGTGGATGGCACAGCTCGGGCCGTATGGATCCATGGCCTTCCAAGAAGAAAGTTATAAGAAGTTTCCATGTCCACTACTTGGAAGACAATTTCAAAATCAACAGGCCCAATTGTCATAGTGAGGTTGATCTCCCCAATGGTATCTCTCACTGAGCTATCAAAGGCCCGGATGCGAACATTGCTGGGTCGGATCCTGGCTGTATTAATCTTCATACTTTTCAAGGTAGAGAGAGGGCATACATTTACACTCGAGCCTCCATCAACCATGACTCGCTTCACATAATGCCCCTCACATTTGACAATGAAGTGCAAAGCCCTATTATGACCGGCTCCCTCCTTAGGAAGTTCATCATCAGTAAAGGAAATTCTGTTCACCTTAAAAAATCTATTGGCCATCTTCTCTAACTGATTCACGATGGTATTCTCTGAGACATGTGCCTCGTTCAGGATTTTGATTAGTACACGGGCATGCTCTCCTGAGTGTATGAGCAGAGATAACAGAGAGATTTGGGCAGGAGTCTTTCTCAACTGATCAATGATTGAGTAATCCTGAACTTTCATCTTTTTCAAAAACTCCTCCGCCTCTTCTTCAGTGACCGGTTTCTTTATTGGCATTTAGCCTTCTCTAATTTGATTAGCCTTCCTCAAATCTTCTGGAGAGTAACACCTCCCTGATCGAGTCAAACCTCTAGTTTCCCCCACTTCTTCTATGATTTCCTTGCCTTTGTAGGTTACTACAGTTTTGTTGTAGTTCCAAGGGATGGTTTTTGTATTTGTTACACGGGGTTGTGTGGCAGGCTTGATTATGATCGGCTCTATTATACCCATCGTACCAACCTGATTCTCCTTTGTAATGGGGTGACCTCCAAGGACGTATAACTTTGGGCTTGGAACATTGGAGCGAACTTCCAACCTCGAGATTTTTGGAACAAATAAAGTTGCCCTCTCTGAGCTCTGGGCGCCTTTCACAATCAACGGTGCATCTAGGCTTGGACTTACTTCTAGTTTGGTTCCCTCTTGAATCGTTACCGCTGTCATTTCTGCTCGACCAACCAGCTTGTATTCATGATCTCGGCCAATCATTCCCACAAAATGAACATCATTGTGTACTGGCAACGGGTTATTGGTCACATTTGGAGGGTCCTCGCCATTCGTGACTACAATCAATTTTTCAACAATGAATCTTTCTATGGATCTTTTCAGGGTCCAACAGTCATCAGTGCTATGCCCCGGAGCACCTGAATGATATTCACATCTAGCATTTGGTTGAAATCCATGTGAATCGGGATGCATATGGTGGGGAGCAATGGGTCCAATCACGCCTATCTGCTTCAACTTCTGGAACAGACTAGAGTATGATTCCGGCAATGGAGTAAATTTTTCCACCGGCCTCTGCTCTCGACCATAATCCTGCCTAGGACGAGCATTGTAGGGTGCCCAAAAATTTTGCTGCTGAGGTCGGGGTAATCTTGGAGCTGGTGCCCGTACCTGTTGATTGGGAGGACGAGCATATGATTGAACATTAAACACTATATATTGTGGCGGTCCCACAGAGTACTGAGGAATTGGCGGGGGATAGTAATGTTGAGGGTAGCTGGATTGCCCCTGCTGAACTTGCACATAAGGGTGCGATGCCCCTCTTTGAACTTCCCTGGATCCCGAAGTCATCATGGACCCTTCATCTCTCTTCTTTCTATTTGCCAAAATTCCCGACCCATTTTGGATAGCTTTGGTGGTGGCTTTGAGAGCATCTTGACTTACAATTCTTCCAGTCTTGAGGCTATTTTTGACCATTTCTCCTATTTTGATCGCTTCCGCAAAAGGTCTACCCATTGCGGACATCATGTTCTGAAAGTAATCAGGCTCTTGGGCCTCCAGAAAAACAGTGATCAACTCGTGGTTATCCATGGGTGGCTTAACTCTAGCTGCTTGCTCCCTCCACTTGATCGCATACTCCCTAAAGCTTTCAGTCGGCGTTTTCTTCATATTGGACAGGGAATTGCGTTCCGGTGCAATATCTATGTTGTATTGAAATTGTTTGACGAAGGCTTGGGCCATTTCATCCCAAACATGCCAGAGAGAGATATCTTGGTCAATGAACCATTCGGAGGCTACCCCCACAAGACTTTCTCCAAAATAATCCATCAACAATTCTTCTTTTCCACCTGCACCCCTCAGCTGGTTGCAGTACCTTTCAAATGGGCGATAGGGTCGCTGTGTCCATCATATTTCTCGTATTTTGGGGTCTTGAACCCTGGTGGCAAATGGATGTGAGGGAACATGCATAAATCACTGAACGAAACACTTTTGTGACCCCCTAGTCCCTGTATGTTCTTTATGTTCTGTTCAAGACTTTTCATTTTCCTGGCCATCTCATCCGGCTCAACCGTCTTGACAGGCTTTTCATTTTCCACTGGTGACTCGTACTGAGGAGTCTGATTATATGGAGCCGAGACCTCGTAAGCCATATTTGGAGAGTAGTATTGGCCATCATAAGCATGAGATGGTGGCTCGTTGATTGGCCATGTCATAGGAGGTGGAGGCGGGATTGTGTATGCCGGTGCGCCAGACACGACTAAAGGACTGCTCCTGACCGGTGCGACTAGAGGTCGCACATTAGAGGTACCAGGAGCAACGTGGAGGCTGTAGTTTGGCACATACCCTGGTGGTAGGATGTGGTCACTCGTTGCATGGAGCAGTGGTTGAGTAGCCAGGGGTACGGTGGAAGTTCCCTCTGAGGGACCACGGGGTGGAGGCTGACCAGACACCCAAGCTTGATATACATCAGACAATTGCTGTCTCAATTTTCTTATTTCCTCTGACTCTTGTTCAACTGATTGATCCTGGGCATCGTCACTAATCAGCTCGATCTCATCATCGTTGGCCATTACTACTGCTCCTTTAGATCTAGTGAAGTAATGGTGTGTTGCCAGTTTCACCACAAACCAACCACCTTAAGCTTACTACGTAAGAGACAACAAACGTGTTAGGGTTAAGCATTTTATAGATATGATTCACACATAATGTGCCATGCTCCTATCATTGTCACTATTTCTAACATTAAGGCATCATGTTTCATTCTGGCTTATGAGGTAGCTTCTTCTTGACGCTCTTATTTTCTTTTTCTTTTTTTTCACTCACGCCTCATTTTGATCCCTCATCTTAGAATCATTGAAACGTATTTTGATCGAACCTTTTGTGGGTTGCCTACGTACCATGTCGCCGCATGAATCAAATCATTACATAGTTCAGGGGGAAATAATAATAATTTTGATTTTTTTTTTATTCAAATTGACTCTAAAGACATAAGTATGACTGAAAATGCAACAAATTAAAAATTAGAAATACGACAAATTAAAAATGAAACTAAAAACTAATTGACTGCACTAAATCTTTAATCTTCAATGGCATTCTTGCTTAAACTAATATCATCAATGGTCTGCATCCCTTGGCCTCCACTCTCCCCCCAACATCTCGTACAAATTCTTAAACACTGCCGGCAATTGTGGAACGAGGGCACGTGCCTGTTGACCAACTTTCTTATTTAGATGACGATGATCGTCATGAATATATGCCGCTTTCTCTACCAATTGAAGTACTTGCTCTCTAGCTTGCCCCATATTCACCTGACAATTCTGCAACCATATCCGGGTAGTGTTGAGGGCGTTACCCATCTCAGTCTCGCGTCCCTCATATTCTTCAATACGGCGGTTTAGCACAGCTCTCTCAATCATCCACTGACGCCGCTCTACCTCAAAATCTGCATGCTGATAACCTCCCTTATGCCTTTTTATTTCTTCCAATTGTGCATGAAACTGACCATTTGAGCGTATCCAACGAGCCCTTTTTCTTTCAAACTTCTCTCTTTGCTGATCAAACTCCAATTATTGTTGGTGCGCATCCTCTTCAATGATACTCAAGTCTTCTTGCAGCTTATGTATTTCAGTATTTTTATTTGCCTCAACATTTCTAACTAAACCAATAATGCTTGCTAGTTCTTCTTCTAAGCGGGCTGCCTCATTTTTAGCATGCTTTAGATCTTTATCCATGACCCGTAAGGTAGATTGATAATCTTTCTCAATATTTAAACGAATCTGAGCGACTACGGCTTGTAGTTGGGCTTATTGTTTGGATATGGTCATCCGGGCATGCTCCAATTCCTCTTTTAACCTTTCTATAGCTCTTTGATCATTTCTCCTCCTATTGGACCCTTCAGGCCCATCTCTAAGAGACGAAGGGTCATTAAACTAGGTAATATATTCAGGGATCACCTCTCCACGATCTCGGTCTTCTACCATATCATTCAACTTCGAGACTTTACTTGCATACCACATTTTCATAATTTCTTCTTCATCATGAGGTTGATCTTTACCAAAATCATAACAGAACTTGCTCATATCTCGTGTTGGTGGCACCTCCTGTAGTCATGCAAATAGGCGCATTACCCGAAGTGGAGCACAAGACTGAACACCATCCAATCCTATGAGTACCAAATAAGAATGGTATGCAGACTCACAAATGACCTCTTTAGAGGAGAACCAATCGTAGTTCCAAGTGATCTGTTTGGCAGACAGAGTAAGAAGTAGTTCTTTCCAGGCGCCAATCCCCTCTGGTAAGTCACATTCGTCAATTCTTTTCTGGTGATCATAAGTATGATTGGGCCATAGCTCACTAAAATTAGTGATCGTAGGATGACGATAGAAATGCTCCAAAAACCATATCTGTAACAAAATGTTGCAACCATCAAAGTTTCGCGCGCCCATTTTACATCTAGTTAAAGCACGAAAAATGCAAGAAAGAATCATAGGGACCAAAATATAATCACCCCCTTCTGAGGTCAGAGCCTCAACTACACCTGCCAAGCAGATGTCAATGCGTCCCTCTCTTTCCGGGAAACGTACACGCCCCAAAAGAGTGACAATAAATGCAAACCTTCTATGTACCTTCCATGTTTCCTTATCTTCCTTTGATTTCAATTTTCCCACATTCCTTTCGAAATTGCATTCTAGGCCATACAACTGAAACAAAAAGCCTAACTTAACACATTTGCCTCTTAGACCTTCATATTGTCCGTAATTTATGTTCAAAAGCTTCTGGAACCTACCCTCGTTCACATTTTTTGGTACTATGGGCCTTTGGCGGCGAAAATTGCGGCCCCACCCCTAGAAATGGGCGATTTCCTCCAAGGTCGGAGTCATTTCACAGTCGGTAAAATGGAACACATTGCTTTCAGGATCCCAGTGTGGAATCAAAGCTTCAATCACATCCCTCCTAGGATTTATCGTAATCATATGAACCAAATGTCCCATGTATTTCTTTATTTGGTTTCGCTCATATTCCTTAAAGTATCTCCACCAATCCCACAACAACTGTGATATCTGATCGACAATCAGAAAATCTGGTATCCCTTCTGATCTGGGCATCTTTTCAGACTTACCTCTTTCCCCACTCATGGTATACCTGTCTACCCAGACACGGGGTTAGGCTTT
Organism: Nicotiana tomentosiformis; assembly: GCF_000390325.3. Classification (NCBI taxonomy): domain Eukaryota; kingdom Viridiplantae; phylum Streptophyta; class Magnoliopsida; order Solanales; family Solanaceae; genus Nicotiana; species Nicotiana tomentosiformis. The sequence continues at coordinate 131,448,621 of NC_090815.1, read as the reverse complement.
GATCAAACATATTATTGACACACAAAAATTCCGATTTCTCGAGTTTTTACTCTATAAAAGAATAAAAATAAATAAATAAATAAATAAATAAAAGCTAAACTATGGGACTATAAAAAAAATATTTTTGGATTTAGTATTTTTCTTTTTGGATTTTCTAAGGAAAGAATTTTAAATAGGGAATTAAGGAAAAGGAAAATATTTTTGAATTTTTGTTTTTTGAAAATTGGGGCCGGAACCGATGAGGTTTGCCTACGTATCTCACATCCGGTGAGAATCAGACCCGCGTAGTTCGGTTAAAATCGACTATGTTGTTGTTGTTTTTTTTTGTTTTTTGAAAATTAATCTTTAAAAATCATATGCACTAGACCACATCATTTTTTTTCTCTGTTCGTTCAACTGATTTATGCTAAAGCCGGTCGACATGCAAGCCTCCCAAATAATGTAACAAGTAGCACATAACATGACATAATGGTCTCAACAAAGCGTGTCCTAAAACAAAACTCGGCCCATGTGTCGAGCGCTGCTAAGTCAAATGCACATGATGCAAATAAAGCGTACCCTACTAGGGATATTCATTGCTTGTGTCTTGTGCTTCTAAGTTTGTAAATCATAAAGGAGATGGTATCTAGACCTGGCTTACCCAGGCGGACAACCCGAGCCAAGGAGCATCAAGTGTCACCAGTAGTAGAACAGCACTGGCTAGCTAACGACTCTCCCGCCTAAACACGTGTGACTAAATCCTTCACCAGAAGTTAGTAGGCTAACTGGTTTTATCTCAAGACAGAAATTTTATGATGTTAGAAGGCAACACAACATAACTAATTATCTGAAGACTCAGAGGGATGCGAGAGAAGATACAATTTATATGTACAGTTCAACAATATCAAAACGGTAAAAACTCGACAAGTAACACATTAGGCCCAAATAAATCACAATATATACAAAAATTAATAAAGCCAAATAAAGTCAATGTACAAGCTCGAATTCTTGAAGTCCCCAGCAGAGTCGCCAGAGCTGTCACACCGCTTTTTACCCCACAAAAGAGATTAGGTGTTATGGATTATTGTGGGTTAAAGAGTTTTTCCAATTAAAGTGACAAACTTGAATAGGTATTATTTTATTTACAGAGTCGCCACTTGGAATTGATTTTTGGTGTTCCAAGTCACCTTTTATTTGAATCCCTAGTCAAATGAAGGTTTGACTCTATTATTAATTGGTCTGCAAAAACAAACTCCGAGTAAGAAATTCTGTTGACCGGGGAGAAGGTGTAAGGCATTTTCCGAGTCCCGTGGTTCTAGAACGGTTGCTTTATTGACTTAAACATGGCTTGAATTTATTTTGGATAAACTTTGTTTTATTTGCCTTAAGTTACTATTATCTAGTACCGCTTAATAATTAATAATTTTGGCCTAGGAGCGTGCAAACACGCAAGGTCCTTATTTGATTACATGTACTAAAACAAAGAACGTGTCGGTACACATTGTTTAAATACAATTAATATTGAAGAATCAAGGAGCGGGAATGCACACATGACTACTTTATTAAATAAATATCGACAAAGGATCGTGTATGAACATATGGTCTACATCTCAAATGTGCCTAAAATTGCCTATCGCTTAAATTAATTAAGTGTGATTAACTTATTTAAAAGAAAATTCAGATTATTAAAAATTTATGCCTAAATTGAAATGTAAAAGCTAGCAAACTCATTATTTAAATATGAACCAGCTTCGTTTATTGGGTTTGGCATGGGGACGGTCCAACTTGTCTAGAGAATGGGCTAGCCAGCCTTTAGTGTTTTGGGCTTATCAAATTTAAGCTCATTGACTTAACTCAATTAGCTAAAGACCTCCCAGTTAGTAAGACTAAAAGATTATTCTGTTAATTCAAGATTTGACAAACCTAAAATATACAAAACAACAACAACAACAACAAAATTAAAAGAAAAATAAAACTTAACAGACTTAAATTAATGATATGGTTCATAATCAATCAATCAATATTTTAAAACCCACTTTCATTCCAAAATAATCAACAACAAATTTTTTATTTTTTTATTTTTTTTATCGTCACCTCTTCTTCTTCTTCTTCTTTTATTTTTTATTTTAATAATATAAAGTTTAAGATAAAATGTCCTGAGTTAACTTATATCATCAACAAAGTCATGGCGAGACAATTCTCAAGTATCTTCTAGTTTAAACTAGACCCAACTGATGACCATCCTGATAAACTTTTCTTTAAACTCAAAGATAATGAATAGAAATAAAACAACCACAAACTTCATGATATGACATGAGAATTTGTTAGTTTCCTTCTTTCTTTTTTTTAAAATAAAAAATAAAAAATCTAAACATTCAAACAAATCATCTTAGAACTTAAATATTTTAAATAGCTTTCTTAAACAACTTTAGAAACTTGAGCCTCCACTTAAAAGAAATTAAGATCTAAGTAAACGACTAAAACTTAAAACTAAAACCTTATTTTATATCACAAACAAGCACATAAACCTCATGAAACTTTTAGTTAAAATCTTAACTAAAGGCGAAAAGAAATAGAGAGGCATTTGAACTTGGCACAACTAACATCATAATCATGCGAAACTAACTTAATATAACCAAAACCATATGATATGAGCTTTAAACTTGTCATATATTCCTGTTAAAGTAGCTAAATCATCTTAAGACAAACCGATATAACCATCAAAAATATTCGGGAATTTTTATTTCATTCATGAACATTTAAACTACATAATGAGTTCAAAACTTTACCTAGAAAATTGAAATTTCAGCAGTGAAAATGTTGAATCCAATAGTAGGCCAACGAACCCAACAAAGCAAATTCAAACCAACAACAATAGCAGTGAAAAGGACCAGTGAAATCACCCAGAAGACGCCTTGAAGCTCTACAACCTTTAAAGAAGAAAGAAATACAAACTAACTTCAAACTATTGTATTTTTTGTTTTGGACCGGTTTTGCTCTAAGTTTCAGTCTACTTTAATGTATTCAGCTGCTGATTTTTTTGTTCAACGATATGTGTGTTCAAGCAACTCCCCTCTGTATGTGTAAGATAGAGTCTCTTTTATAGGAGAAAAGCAGCCCTTTCAATAGGCAAATAAAGTCAGATTTTTGGACAGATTTTGGTTCACCAAAAATCTGTCTAAAAGACTGACTTTGTGTGCTAAACACTGTTCAAGGTCTGCCCCAAAGGTGAAAGGACATCCTAAAAATCTGCTGTGTCAGAAGCAAAGAGAAAAAATATTCTTTCAGCCACCCTACTAGTAAAAGTAAGCTACTATTACCCTATTTTGTGATAAAATAAACTAAACTTTAGATTTTAACCATCAACAACAAACTACTTGCTCAACACAAATCAAACTTGGACAACTATGAACTGACAAAGCATAGACGAGACTAAAAACGTAATTGAACTAAGTATTCAAACCAACTTGATGGGAATGAATTCGATTTGTGCAAACTAATTACTAAATAAATAACTAAATTCATGAACTAATGCTCAAAATAGAACGAGCATCATTAACAATCGGACAACGACTAACAACAACTAAATAATCGACTAATTAAGTGAACGATTTAACTAATAACTAAAGATCATGTTTAAATCAATAACAAATCTAACAAACCACTAAACTAAATAGAGATAACTAATTAAATAAACCTAACTTGAAACTCTAATTAACAAGAAATAACCAAAACAGAAAAATCAAAAATCAGAAACTAATCTACTAATATAAAAAATTAGAAATTAATTAAAGAGATGACGATTATACCTAACAAGTATGCTTGAAGCCGTTCGAGCCACGAGAAGACGCCGGAGATGCTAAAAGGCAACTACTCGACTCCGAAACGCACGTTTCTTGCGGGTAGATGCTAGAACGAAATGTGTTTATGCATCTCGGCAAAAGAAACGAGTGTCTTTGAGTCGAAAAATAGCTAAGATGGGGATTCGGGGCATTTTGGCGGTGGTGAGGCAGTGGAGCCGTGGCGGCGGTGAGGAGCGGGCCGGCGGCGACGGGGATTTTAGGGGTGGAATGGGTAGGAAAAGATAGGTCTCGTGGAGCTCTATCCATTCATGTATGTGTTGTAGGGTGGTGTTGGCCGGAGCTTCAAGAATTTGGACTAAAAAGTGGCGGCTAAAGTTTTCTAGATCTAAAATTCAAGGAGTTTGAGAGGGTTTTGAAGGAATTGGTTTGGAGATATGGGAAGAGGAGGTTGTGGAGATTACATGGTGTTAATTTGGAGGTGTTTGGAGGTGGTCCGCCGCCGGTGGGTGATTTTCGGTGGCAGCGGCGGCGACGGAGAGAAGAGAGAGAAGAGAGAGAAGAGAGAGAGAGAAGAGAGAAAGAGTTATGGGGAAAATGAAGGAATTTTTCAGATTTTTGAGGCTTTAAATACCTCTTGAGAGATCAAATATGGACCATTAGATCAAGGGGTGATCAATGGGTGAGATTTGATCTTGGTTCACTTAATGAAACGACGTAGTTTTGAGGCAAAACTACGTCGTTTCGGACCCTTTCTAGGGCAGCCCCTTATCTTGCACTTTTGGCCACTTTCTCTTTCAAATTTGGCCCAATTTCTTTTCTTAATCCTACTTATTAAACTAAATTTACACAAACAAATAAATTAATTAAGTAACTTATTTAAATGATCAATTAACTAGATTAATTCACCAATTGAATAGTTAGTTAATTCCTAAAATGCACAAATAAAGAAAGAACTATTTTTTGGTATTTTTATGATAGGAAATATGCAATCAAAGACACAAAAATTGGAAAATATAATTAAAGCAACAAAACACTAATGACTTTAGGAGGTGTTAAAACAGTACAAAAATTAGGTATTCACAGGCGTGCACTGTTGGGGATGAATGCCATACTTGGTACGTCTCGTAGCAACTATAAAGTTGAGTTTCTATAAATTGGGATGAATGCCATACTTGGGCCTTGCGCCAGTGCTGTTTGGACCCTTAGGGGCTTTTTCTTACTATCCTCTCATTGTTTTCGATTGAAAAATCTATACTCAGTCATGTTTATACTTGTTTACCGCATAACTCAGTTTTATGACTCTATTTTGAGGCATATAAATGTTTTGGGCCGAATGCCCTGTTTTACTGAAATGCATAAGGGACTTGAGAGGTTTATGACTGAGTGAGGCTGAGGGCTTGATTTGTGAGGATATTTATGGAATCGGGTTGCACGCCGTAGCATGTTTATATCGGCCGAGGGCCTGATTGTGAGGATGAGTATGGATCGGGGTTGCTCGCCTGCAGCATACTTTATTATTATAGCACGTGAGTTGTCCGTGCAACACGTGAGTTTTTCGTGCAGATTATAACGCTTGGGCTGAAGGAGCCCCTCCGGAGTCTGTACACACCCCCAGTGAGCATAGGTACCTACTGAGTGCGAGTGCCGAGTGTCGAGTGCTGAGTGACTGGGAGGCATGAGTGATTGTGAGGTATGCCCGAGTGGCAAGAGTGATTGTGAGGCATGCCCGAGTGGCACGAGTGACTAAGAGGTTTGCCCGAGGGGCTGTTTATGAGTGATGTTTTGCTCGAGGGGCTGTTTATGATTTCATCATTTTTGCTCACCTTTGCATTTTTCCTCTGTTTGAAAACTGTTGAAAAATATCTTTAAATGATTTTTACTGGAACTGGGTTTAAACGAGATGTTTTGATTCAAATCCTGATTTTAAAAGCATGTAGTATTTTACTCAATTTTCTTGATATTAATGTTATATGATATATTGCTCGTCACTACAGCTAAGTCTTTATTTATTATTTTTACTTACTGAGTTGGCATACTCACGTTACTCACTGCACCTTGTGTGCAAATCCAGGTGTAGCTGGACACGGTAGCAGTTATTGATTGTGCTGGTTGCAGATTTTCTTGGAGATAGCAAGGTAGCTGTTTGGAGATCGCAACCCCTGCTCTTCTCCCTCTTATCTTCCTCTAGTTGCATTTAGCTATTTTCCAGGATGAGTTAGCCTTGATATTGTTAGACAGATGGTAGTAGATGCTCATGACTAGTGACACCCCGATGTCGGGCTTTTCCTTACGCACTTTTATTTTGATTGGAACTCCTTTACGAAGGTTTTTATGTTAAATAACATTGAAATTATCTTTCAAATGAAAATATCGGTTTGTTTTGGACATGAGTCGGCTTGCCTAGTTCCACGATAGGTGCCGTGACAATAGGGGTTAGTTTTGGTTGTGATAGATTGGTATCAGAGCCTAGGTTACATAGGTCTCATGAGTCATGAGCGGTTTAGTAGAGTCTTGCGGATCGGTACGGAGACGTCTGTACTTATCTTCAGGAGGCTATAGAAGCTTTAGGAGACTCCACATTCTTGAATTCCTATCGTATGAATCTGTTGATTCTAATAACTAAACATCTGTTGTTTCATTATCTCACAGAAGGGGAGGACTCGTACAATCGGTCAGGAGGGACAGCCACCAGTACCACTAGCCAGGGCCGCGAGAGGCCGAGGTCGCGGTAGAGGCCGTGGTAGGGGCAGAGGTGCAGCCCGTACAGCAGCTAGGGCAGTACCTGTAGATCCACCGGTTATCCCAGATCAGGACCAGGTTCCAGTTGTTGATGCACCAACTCAGGAACCACCTGTGCCTATTATGATTCCCGGCCTCCAGGAGGCCCTAACTTAGATTATGACAACGTGTACTGGCCTTTCTCAAGCGGTCTCTATTTTGACGGCCGCAACCACTTCTCAGGCCATGGGAGGCACTAAGACTCCCATTGCTCGCACACCCGAGCAGGTTATTTAGGGACTTCAGACACCGGAGGCACCACCATCCCAGCCGGTTGTAGTTGCTCAGGATTATATGGTTCCTGCTATGCCTGAGGATGATCAGCGTAGGTTGGAGAGGTTTGGGAGACTCCAGCCACCACCTTTCAATGACACAGAGAGAGAGGATGCTCAGGACGTTTTGGATATGTGTTAGAGGATACTCCGTACTGCTGGTATTCTTGAGACTTGTAGGGTCTCATTCACCACCTTTCAGTTTTTTGGGGCTGCACTCAGATGGTGGGAGACTTACGAGAGGCGTAGGCCTGTTGGAGCAGCACCCCTTACTTGGCATCAGTTCTCCGGTGGTCTTTTTGGAGAAGTTCGCTCCTCGATCCCGCAGAGAGGAGCTGCACATATAGTTTGAGCGGCTTCGCCATGGTGATATGTCTGTGACACAGTATGAGATGCGGTTCTCTGAGTTGGCCCGTCATGCGATCAGGTTGGTTCCCACGAACAGGGAAAGGATCATGAGGTTTATTGATGGTCTCACTTATCAGCTACAGTTGCTCATGACCAGAGAGAGGGTTTTTGGTGCTACTTTTGATGATATTTTTGACATTGCTCGGCAGATTGAGATTGTTCGCGGTCAGGAGAGGGTTGAGAGGGAGTCTAAGAAGCCTCGTGGTCAGGGTGGATTCAACGGTCCTCCTTTTGGGGGTTAGTTCCAGCACGGTAGAGGTCGTCATTTCAGACATGCTCAGTCAGCTCGGCCATTTCACCGTGGTGCATTATCTGGCCATGGTTCTCACAGTTCTCATCAGGGCCACTCATCACTTAATTCCCTTCCAGCTCAAAGGTCATCCCGTGCTCCACCTGTTCAGGGCTCTTCCATGTCAGGTTCTTCTACCAGTTATCCCGGTGCTAGGGGTTCCCTTCAGTTTCTGCCACCAGCACTAGGGAGTTGTTTTGAGTGTGGGAAGCTTGGGCATATGTGGAGGCAGTGTCCTCGTCGTCATAGAGGTCTATCTCAGCAGAGGATTCAGCCTCCGACTACAGCACCAGTTACCTCACCACCCGCCCAGTCAGCTCGGGGTGAATGTCAGTCAGCTAGGGGTCGCCCTAGAGGGGGGGCAGATCAAGGGGTGTCCAATCCCGTTTCTATGCCCTCCCTGCTAGACCATATGCTATTGCTTCAGATGCTGTGATTACAGGTATTGTCTCAGTTTGTGACAAAGATGCCTCAGTATTATTTGACCCCGGTTCCACGTATTCATATGTTTCCTCGTATTTTGCCTATTTTCTAAATATTCCCCGTGAGTCTCTAGTTTCTTCTGTTCATGTATCTACTCCTGTGGGCGATACTATTATTGTGGACCGCGTATATCGGTCATGTGTGGTGACTATTGGGGGTCTGGAGACCCAAGGGGACCTTTTGCTACTCAGTATGGTCGACTTTGATATGATATTGGGTTGGATTGGTTATCTCCATGTCATGCTGTTCTAGATTGTCACGCTAAGACGGTGACATTGACTATGTAGGAAATTATGAGGGTTCAGTGGAGCGGTTCTGTAGATTATGTACCAAGTAGGGTGATTTCATATTTGATGGCTTAACGCATGGTTGAGAAGGGCTGCCTATCTTATTTGGCTTTTGTGAGGGACGTTAGTGCTGAGACTCTTGTCATTAATTCTGTTCCGGTGGTACATGATTTTGTGGAAGTGTTTCCTCCAGACCTGCCGGGCATGCCGCTTGACAGGGATATTGACTTTGGTATTGATTTGGTACCAAGTACTCAGCCCATTTCTATTCTATCGTATCATATGGCACCGACGGTATTGAAGTAATTGAAAGAACAGCTTCAGGAACTCCTTGATAAAGGGTTTATTCGGCCTAGTGTGTCACCTTGGGGTGCACCGGTTCTATTTGTGAAGAAGAAGGATGGTTCCATGAGAATGTGTATTGATTACATGCAATTGAACAAGGTCACAGTCAAGAACAAGTATCCTTTGCCTCGTATTGATGATTTATTCGACCAACTTCAGGGAGCGAGGATGTTCTCCAAGATTGATTTGAGGTTCGATTATCACCAGCTGAAGATTCGGGATTCAGATATTCTTAAGATGGCTTTCAGGACCCGATATGGCCATTATGAGTTCTTGGTGATGTCTTTTGGGCTGACCAATGCCCCAGCAGCGTTCATGCATTTGTTGAACAGTGTATTCCAGCCCTATTTGGACTCATTCATCGTTGTATTCATTGATGACATCCTGGTGTACTCTCGTAGCCAGGAGGAGCAAGCTCAGCATTTGAGGATTATATAATAGATATTGAGGGAGGAGAAGCTTTATGCAAAGTTCTCCAAGTGTAAGTTTTGGCTCTATTCAGTAGCATTCTTGGGACACGTGGTGTCCAGCGAGGGTATTCAGGTGGATCCGAAGAAGATAGAGGCGGTGCAGAGTTGGCCTAGACCGTCCTCAGCCACGGAGATTAGGAGATTTCTGGTTTGGCGGGTTATTATCGTCCCTCTGTGGATGGATTTTCATCTATTGCATCGCCCTTGACCAAATTGACCCAAAAGGGTGCTCTATTCAGGTCGTCGGATGAGTGTGAGGAGAGCTTTCAGAAGCTCAAGACTACTTTGACCACAACTCTAGTGTTAGTTCTGCCATCAGCTTCAGGTTCTTACACCGTGTATTGTGATGCCTCGAGGATAAGCATTGGTTGTGTTTTGATGCAGGAGGGTAGGGTGATTGTCTATGCCTCGCGCCAGTTGAAGACTCATGAGAAGAACTATCATGTCCCTGATCTTGAGTTAGCACCAATTGTTCACGCCTTGAAGATTTGGCATCATTATTTGTATGGGGTTCAATGTTAGATCTATATAGATCACCGGAGTCTGCAGTATCTGTTAAAGCAGAAGGAACTTAATTTGTGTCAGCGGAGATGGTTGGAGCTTCTTAAGGACTATGATATCACTATCTTGTACCATCCAGGGAAGGCCAATGTGGTGGCTGATGCTTTGAGTCGCCGGTCAGAGAGTTTGGGGAGTTTAGCATATCTTCCAGCTGTAGAGAGACCTTTGGCATTGGATGTTCAGGCTTTAGCGGGCCAGTTTAACAAATTGGATATTTCGGAGCGTAGTCAGGTATTAGCTTGTGTGGTCTCCAGGTATTTTCTTTATGACCGTATCAGGGAGCATCAGTATGATGACCCCCACTTGCTCGTTCTTTAGGATAGGGTTCAGAGAGGTAATGCTAGGTATGTGACTATTGGAGATGACGGCGTACTGAGAATGCAGGGCCGGATATGTGTGCCTAATGTAGATGGGCTTCGAGAATTGAGTCTTGAGGAGGCCCACAGCTCGATGTATTCCATCCATCCGGGTGCCGCGAAGATGTACCAGGATTTGAGGCAGCACTATTGGTGGAGGCGGATGAAGAAGGATATAGTTGGGTTTGTGGCTCGGTGTCTCAACTATCAGCTGGTTAAGTATGAGCATCAGAGACCGGGTGGCTTGCTTCAGATATTGGAGATCCCAGAGTGGAAGTGGGAGCGGATCACCATGGACTTTGTAGTTAGGCTCCCATGGACTTCGAGGAAGTTCGATGCTATTTGGGTTATTGTGGATTCGCTGACCAAGTCCGCGCACTTCATTCCAGTTAGTACTACTTACTCTTCAGAGCGGTTGGCTGAGATTTACATCCGAGATATCGTTCGCCTGCATGGTGTCCCAGTTTCTATCATTTCAGATAGGGGTACTCAGCTCACATCGCAGTTTGGAGGGCCGTGCAGCGAGAGCTGGGTACTCAGGTTGAGTTGAGCATAACCTTTCACCCTCAGACGGACGGGCAGTCCGAGCGCACTATTCAGATATTGGAGGACATGTTGCGTGCTTGTGTCATTGACTTTGGGGGTTCATGGGACCAGTTTCTGCCACTCGCGGAGTTTGCATATAGCAATAGTTATCAGTCGAGTATTCAGATGGATCCGTACGAGGCTTTATATGGGAGAAGGTGTAAATCTCCAGTTGGATGGTTTGAGCCGGGTGAGGCTAGGCTCTTAGGTACAGACTTGGTCCAAGACGCATTAGATAAGGTGAAATTGATTCAGGAACAGCTTCGCACGGCGCAGTCTAGGTAGAAGAGCTACGCGGATAGGAAGGCCCGTGATGTGTCTTTTATGGTTTGGGAGAAGGTTTTGCTGAAGGTATCACCCATGAAAGGTTTTATGAGGTTTGGGAAGAGGGGCAAATTGAGCCCCCAGTTTATTGGGCCTTTTGAGGTGCTTCAGAGGATAGGGGAGGTGGCTTATAAGCTTCCCTTGCCACCCAGATCTTCGAGTGTGCATCCAGTGCTTCATGTTTCCATGCCCCAGAAGTATATTGGAGATCCATCGCATGTTTTGGATTTCAGCACGGTTTAGTTGGAAGGTGATATGACTTCTGATGTGGAGCCGGTGGCTATTTTAAATCGGTAGGTTTGAAGGTTGAGGTCAAAGGATATAGTTTCAGTGAAGGTGCAATGGAGAGGTTAGCCTGTGGAGGAGGCCACCTGGGAGACTGGTCGGGAGATGCAGAGCAGATATCCACGCCTATTCGTGACTCTGGGTATGTTTCTAGACCCGTTCGAGGACGAACGGATGTTTAAGAGGGGGAGGATGTAAGGACCCAGCCTGTCGTTTCGGGTGTTAAAACCCCATTTTCCCTATTTGTACTTCTTTTTGGGTTATTCAGCTATATTATATTATATCGGGTAAGTTGGTTCGGGACCAGAGTGGTTTTAGAGTAAATCGAGACACTTAGTCTCTTAAGTAGAAACTTAAGTTGGAAAAGTCAACCAGATGTTGACCTATGTGTAAACGATCTCGAATTTGAATTCTGATGGTTCCGTTAGGTGCTTTTGGACTTGGGAGTGCATCCGTAATGTGATTTGGAGGTCCGTGGTAGAATTAGGCTTGAATTGGCGAAATTAGAAATTTGGCAATTTCGGTCGGCAGTGGAAAATTTGATATCGTGGTCGGAATGGAATTCTGGAAGTTAGAGTAGGTTTGTAGTGTCATTTTTGATGTGTGTGCAAAATTTGAGGTCATTCGGACGTGGTTTGGTTGGTTTTGGCATCAGTTGATGAATTTGGAAATTTAAAAGTTCTTAGGCTTGAATCCGACGGTAATTTGGTGTTTGGATGTTGGTTTGAGTGATTCGAAGGGTCGACTAAGTTTGTATGTTGATATATGACTTGTTGGTATTTTTGGTTGAGGTCCCGAGTGCCTCGGGGTGATTCCGAGTGGTTAACGGATTTGTCAAAGTTGGAATTTGCAGGTGGAGTTGCTGCTTCTCCTATTTCCGCACCTGCGGAAGGAAGAGTTGCAGGTGCGAGGACGCTGGTACGCGTGGGGAATGCGCAGGTGCGGGCAATGCTGGGCTAAGCAGGTTGCGCAGGTGCGAGTTGGACGTCGCATCTGCGAGCCCGCAGGTGCGAAACCTGGGGCGCAAATGCGGAAAGGGAAATGATGGGTAGGCTTCGCAAAAACGGAGGAAACGCGCAGGTGCACCTTCGCAGGTGCGACGGGTTTGTCGCAGATGCGGAGTCTAGGTGGATAAGTGAGTTGCGCAGGTGCGGCTCCTTGGACCGCAGGTGCGGTCGCGCGGGTGTGAGTAAATGGCAGCAGGTGCGAGAAGCCCGGGCAGAGAGTACATATTGCACACTTCGCGAATTTTGGTGCTTTCTTCACCATTTCTATTCGGTTTTTGGAGCTTTTGGAAGAGATTTGAAGAGGGAATCAAGGGGGTTTCGTTGAGGTAAGTTACTTGAGCCCTAATACTTGTATATATGGTGATTTCCGTTGTTTAATCATTGTAATTAGTGAAAATGAGGGGTTAGGTCTTAGAATATTTGGAGAGTAATTTAAGGATTTGAAGGATGAAACGATGTCGGATTTTGATGAATTTTGTATGGTTAGACTCGTGAGTGAATGAGCTTTCTAGTTTTGTAAATTTTGGCGGATTTTGATACGTGGTCCTGGGGGACGGGTTTGAGCAAATTTCGGGTTTTGGTCTAATTTTGTAGCTTTTCTTGTGGAATTCATTCCATTAGCGTATATTGATGGAATTGTACTGATTGTGGATAGATTTGGAGCATTTGGAGGCCGAGACTAGAGGCAAGAGCATTGCGGGGTACAAATTTGACCTGTTTGAGGTAAGCAACGATTGTAAATCTAGTCATGAGGGTACGAAACCCCAGATTTTTGTGTCATCCTACTATTTTTAGTGACACACATGCTAGGTGACGGGCATGTGGGCGTGCACTGTTGGGGATTGTGACTTGGTCCATCCCGTAGCAACTGTAAAGTTGCATACTTTGTTGAAACTATATGATACTTATATGTTTTAGAAAGATTTTCTGTAAATTGGGTTGAATGCCATGTTTGGGCCTTGCGCCAGTGCTGTTTGGACCCTTAGGGGCTTTTTCTTACTATCCTCTCATTGTTTTCGATTGAAAAATCTATACTCAGTCATGTTTATACTTGTTTACCGCATAACTCAGTTTTATAACTCTATTTTGATGCATATAAATGTTTTGGGCCGAATGCCCTGTTTTACTGAAATGCCCGAGGGGCTTGAGAGGTGTATGACTGAGTGAGGCCGAGGGCCTGATTTGTGAGGATATTTATGGGATCCGGCTGCATGCCGCAGCATGTTGATATCGGCTGAGGGCCTGATTTTGAGGATGAGTGTGGATCGGGGCTGCCCGCCTGCAGCATACTTTATCATTATAGCACGTGAGTTGTCCGTGCAGATTATAGCGCTTGGGCTGAAGGAGCACCTCCAGAGTTTGTACACACCCCTAGTGAGCGCAGGTACTACTGTGTGCGAGTGCCGAGTGCAGAGTGACTGGGAGGCATGAGTAATTATGAGGTATGCCCGAGTGGCAAGATTTATTGTGAGGCTTGCTCGAGTGGCATGAGTGACTATGAGGTTTGCCCGAGGCGCTGTTTATAAGTGATGTTTTGCCCGAGGGGCTGTTTATGATTTCATCATTTTAGCTCACCTTTGCATTTTTCCTATGTTTGAAAAGTGTTGAAAAATATCTTTAAATGATTTTTACTGGAACTGGGTTTAAACGAGATGTTTTGATTCAAAACCTGATTTTAAAAGCATGTGGTATTTTACTGAGTTTTTCTGATATGAATGTTATATGTTATATTGCTCGTCACTACTGCCCAGTCTTTATTTATTGTTGTTACTTAGTGAGTTGGCGTACTCACGTTACTCCCTGCACCTTGTGTGCAAATTCAGGTGTAGTTGGACACGGTAGCGGTTATTTATTGTTTTGGTTGCAGATTTTCTTGGAGATAGCAATGTAGTTGTTTGGCGATCGCAGCCCATGCTCTTCTCCCTCTTATCTCCCTCTAGTTGTATTTAGCTATTTTCCAGGTTGAGTTAGCCTTGATATTGTTAGACATATTGTAGTAGATGCTCATGACTAGTGACACCCTGATGTCGGGCTTTTCCTTCAGCACTTTTATTTTCATTGGAACTCCTTTACGAAGGTTTTTATGTTAAATAACATTAAAATTATCTTTGAAATGAAAATATCGGTTTGTTTTGGAAATGAGTCATCTTGCCTAGTTCCACGATAGGCACCATCATGACAGGGGTTAGTTTGAGTCGTGATAGAACCGCACCCATAGTCACAATGATTTATTATTAATCGCGCCTAAAGCAAGCTACAATGTTTATTCTTCCTAACTTGAGATTATTGTTATGCATAAGTTATGGAACTTATTGTGAAAGAAATAAATCAAATTTATTATAGAGAGATGGGCTAGCTTCAAATTTGCTCTTAGGGCCTGGAAGAATTCATCTATTTGGTCCAAATGTTATATCACTAACATGGTTCAAATTGTTAAAACTTATCGGACCAAAAAATGGAATTTATATTTTGAAGTTCTTGGCAATAATCTAACCAACATGAAAACCTTAGCAACAAAAGTTTAAAAATCAACCATTAAATTAAGCTAACCAATCCGAAACCCAAAACGGCCCAGCCGTCTCATCTAATAGCCCAGATTATAAGACAACCTATTATTAATCTTGCAAAACTCTGCTATACATCAAAGCTTAGAAATTTTATTCAATTGTAATATAACAACAAGAGAAAACTAATAGGCTACTTGTCACGACCAAAAATCCATTAAAGTTCGTGATGACGCCTAATACCACTGTCAGGCAAGCCAGTCATAATTAATTAACTTAATTACTCATTTTAGTATTTTTGAATCAAAAATTTCTTTAATTAGATAGTAAAGATAGAACTTATAGAGTAAGTGATAAATATTTTAGAGACTAAATTACTAAACAACCCATAACCACTCCCAAAACCCTGTGTCACAAGTCCATGCGCATTAACTAGGGAGTAAAATAAAATACAACATCTGTCTGGAATACAAATTAGTCAGTAAAAATATAAATAACTCTCAAGGAGACTCTGTTGGCTGCGGATTGTAATTTAGAATGTAACTCACATAAATCCCCGCATTTAACCACACCTCTGTGCCTACAAGGCCGCTAGACATATCTGTACCTGCACAAAAATGTGCAACAAGTGTAGCATGAGTACGTAAACAATGTGTACCCAGTAAGTATCAAGTCTAATCTCGAAGAAGTAGTGACGAGAGGTTGACTTTGACACTCACTAAGGGTCAATAATATTAAAATAGAAATATTTAAATCAACATGATTTATAGGAATAACAATAAATTTTCCTTTAACCAGTAGAAATAATTAACTCTTTCAATTCCAATAATTTCCAATTTATCAATTAGCTTCACAAGCTGCAATAAATTATCAATATGTCGTGTACTTATTATTATGAGGCACGATTTCCGCCGTGGTCGTATGCCCTGATCCAGAGTGTCGTGTACACTGCCGAGGGACGTGCTGCACGATCCATAGATGCATTTATACTGTCGAGGCGTTCGGCCCACTCCACAAGAAAGGAGGACATTTTCTTATGAACCTCCGGAATGAGAAATTATAATAAATATAACACATAAGATGTACAATTTCTTTTAACAATTAATTAATTTATACAAAAAATCAAGTATTGGAAATTTTGATCCTTTACTATTTCCCATAACAATTTACAATATAATTCCAATATTTCAATTAAATAGAGGATGCAATTATCACAAGTATTTCATGATTTGAGTCCTAAACTACCCGGACATAGCATAATTAGTAGCTATGCATGGATTTTCGTCACCTCGTGCGTACGTAGCCCCCACAATTTACAACAATTATTAGTTAAAATCACCTATGGGATAAATACCCTCTTACAAGGATAGACAAGAGACTTACCTTGTCTCTAAGTCCACTTCTCGATCACCACGTCACGTTAAATTTTTAATTTGATGCTGAAAAATCCGAAACTATCCAAATGTTATACAAAATAATTAATACATGCTCAATAATTCGAAATCAGACTATTAAATTAATTACCCAACCCAAAATGGTAAAACTCCTAAAATTCACCCCGGACCCACGTGCCCGAATTTCAAAACATTTCGGATAAATCGTTACCCATAATCTCAAGAACTCAAATATACAATTTTCATCCAATTCCATAACCATTTTCGTGGTTAAAATCTCATTTTTATCAAAACCTAGGTTTTTCATCTAAATCCTTGATTTTCACGATTTACAGGTTATAATCTACCCATAATCTATGTATTTAACTTAAAGTGTGTAGAATTAACATAGCTTCAAGTTGCTAGTTTAAATCCCCCGTCAAAAAGCTCCAAAGATCATCCAAGAAATGAAGAAATGAGCAAAAATACTCAAACCCCCGTTTTAAACACTCACTACCCCGCGATCTTCGCGCCCGCGATGGAAAACACCGCGTACGTGTTGTCCGCGCCTGCGATGGATTTCTTCGCGCCTGTGGTCCTCGCACCCACGGTGCGTGGCTAGCCCATGCATTTCCGCTTCTGGACTCATGCCTCGCATCAGTGAGCTCGCACCTGCGGCCCTTTTTCATGCACGTGCGATCGCACCAGATGCCCTGCTGCTTCAGCTCCTCCTCCAAATCCAAATTCGATCCGTTAAGCATCTGAAACTCTCCCGAGGCCCCCGGTACACCATCAAAACATACCGGCGAGTCTTAAAACATCATATGAACTTAGTCGATCCCTTAAATCACATCAAACAATGCTAAAAACACGGATCACCCTTCAATTCAAACTTAATGAACTTTGAAACTTCAAACTTCTACAATCAATGTCGAAACCTATCAAATCACGTCCAATTGATCTCAAATTTGCACACAAGTCATAATTGACATTACAGATCTACTCCAACTTCCTAAATCGGAATCCGACCCAATATCAAAAAGTTCACTCCTGGTCAAACTTCTCAAAAACCTTCAAATTTCTTACTTTCGCCAAATGACCCCAAAATGACTTACGGACCTCCAAATCCACATCCGAACGCGCTCCCAATACCAAAATCACCATACAGATCCATTCCCATACTCGAAATCCCAAACGGACATCGATAATCTCTAAATGCACTTCTGCCTAAATTTATGAAATCATTCCAAAATGCCAACTTCCACAATAGGCGCTGAAATGTTCACGGGTCATCCAAAACCTGATCCAAACATACGCTCAAGTACAAAATAATTATACGAACATATTGGAAATGTCAAATCCCGATTTCGAGGTCATTTTCTAAAAATGTTGATTAAGTCAAACTCACCATTTTTAAAGCCAACTAAGGAACCAAGTACTTCGATTTTAACCCGAACACTTCCAAATATTGAACCAACCATCCCCGCAAGTCATAAATTAGTAAAAGCACATATGAGGAGTTTTATTTAGGGGAACATGGTTCTAACAATCTAAACGACTGGTTGGGTCGTTACATTCTCTCCCACTTAAATATACGTTCGTCCTCGAACGTTCTAAGAACTTCACCGGACTTTGCTGAAATCATTGTCTATCCCCTCATGCACCTACCCGTTCTACCACAACTCAGTTGAGCACATTAGCCCGAGCAAATATGAAGATCCTCCCCGTTATTTAGGCAAATAAGCCTTAGTGCCAAATTCCAACATCCGAAATTCTCTACTAGGCCTGCTTCCAACATACGAACATTGTTTCAATCACTACACGATGTACCATTACATGATTGTATACTCTCACTGAATTCACACCATGCACCTGTAACGACCCGACTTGTCGTTTTAAGAATTAATGCCCCGTTCAGTGACTTAAGGTCTAGAGCAGCTTTATAATATGTATTATGACCCGCGTGCGTGGTCGAGTTTGGTTTTCGGAAGATTCAAAATTAAATTTAAAGAAAAATTCTCATTTTAAAGCTTAAATGGAAAGCGTTGACCGAAGAGTTGACTTTTAAACAAACGACCTCGGAATGGAATTTAGATGATTTCAATAGCTTCGTATGGTGATTTCAGAGTTGGGCGAGTGTACGGATTTGGATTTGAAAGTCCGTAGGACAATTCAGTGCATTTTGGCGAAAGTTGGAAATTGGAAAATATTTTGGAAAGTTTGACCGAGAGTTGACTTTTTGATATCAGGGTCGGAATCCGATTATAAAAATTGGAACAACTGCATTATGTCATTTATGACTCGTGTGCAAAATTTGAAGTCATTCCTGATTGATTTGATACGTTTCGGCGCAAAATATAGAAGTTGGAAGATTTGAAAACTCATAATTCGATTCGATCCACGATTCGTAATTTCGGTGTTGTTTGACATGGTTTGAAGCCTCGACTAAGTTCGTATTATATTTTGGGACATGTTGGTATAATTGGTTAAGGTCCCGAGGGCCTCGGGTGGATTTCGGAAGGTAAACGGATTGGATTTCGGACAAAGAGGGTTGCTGGAAATTTCTGTTGCAGAGCTGTTCGCCAGAAATTTCTGGTGCGTTGAGCCAACTTTGGAAGCTTATATCTCTCCATCTATTAGGAATCTGATCCTGATCAAAACATAAAATTGTAGCCCTTTGATTCTAGTTTCCAGAAAGTGAAACCATTCATTATTTGGACATTTGTACAGAAAGTTATGATAGATTGAATGAAGTTTTGTAGAGCAGTTTCGCTAGAAATTTTGCCAGAAATATTTGATGCGTGGAGCCAACTTTGAAAGATTATATCTCGCAATTCATATGGAATCGAAAAATTATCAAAACATGAGAGTTGTAGTCTTTTGATTCTAGTTTCGAGAAAGTGAAACCGTTCATCATTTGGATATTTGTACATAAAGTTATGATCAATTGAATGAAGGTTGGTGCAAGCAAGTTCTGGTGTGGACTTTTAGTGACGGAAAATGGACTTTTATTGATGGATGGGCAGAAAATTAAGGACAAAAAATGGTCATTTTCTTCATTTCGTTTTGGAATTTTGGAGCACGATTCTTGGGCGATTTTTGGGCGACTTTCACGAGAAAATATTGGGGTAAGTGTTCTTTATCCTATATTTATTATATTTCATGATTCCATACTCATTTACTTTATGAATCCGTGAATTTATGGAAGAAAAATCTAGATTTTTGCAAAATCTTACAAAAACAAAAATTTACGATTTGGAGGTCGAGTTATTATCGGAATTTGATAAAATTGGTATGGGTGGACTCATAATTGAATGGGTTGTTGGATTTTGTGAGTTTCGTCGGATTACGAGACGTGGCCCCCATAGGCGTACTTTGAGTTAAATTTCGGATTTTGTTGGAAAATTTGTATTTTCATATGGAATTAATTTCTATAATTAGTATTCACTGAATTGAATTAATTTGGTTAGATTTGAGCTGTCCGGAGGTCAATTCAAGCAAGAAGGCGATTTTGGAATATCGGCCTAACTTCAAAAAGGTAAGTGTCTTGCTTAACCTCGAGTTGGGGAATTATCCCTTAGGCATCGAGTCTTATGTGCCATTTGTGAAATGTGAAAAGTTGTGTACGTGAGGTGACGAGTACGTACTCGGGCTTATATGTGCAAAATTTATTGAGTTAAAGTCTTGGATATATTGTGCAGTAAATTGGATAATTGTTGGTATATATTTAATCATCTAATTGCCATGCCTCAAATCACAATTATTGAACTTATTTTTATATGACAATTCTATGTAATTATTACTTGTATAGTTATGTGACTTCCGTGAGTTTGATGGTTTGATATTTCTTGGAATTTGATTTCATTATGAATTTCCCCTATGCAAATAATTAATTAAGCAAGATTAAGAAGAGGAGTTAATATAATTATCTAAATTTGGATTAATGAAGGTGTGCCCTATGTTGATTATTTTTCTATCTCTGTTAATTATTTTTGAGGTTTTATATACATTGTGTGGAGCCTTAGTCTATTTGTTGTGAAATTAATTGATTTTGTTATATCCTTGGAATTGGTTGTGGCCATTGGTCAAATTGTAATATGGATTAATTTTTGTTACGTTGCCGTGATAATATTCCGTTTAAATTGTTGTGTTAATTGAATTATCATTTTGAAGATATAAGGGTGGCATCTCACTATTGATATTATGTGGGCATAAGGGAGGCATTTCACTATTGTTATGTGTGTTGGAGAATTGTCTGGGCGGAGCGATAAGGGTGGCTATAGGAGCGATAAGGGTGGCTATTGATATTGTCAGGGCGGAGGGATAAGGGAGGCTATTATAGAAGTGATAAGGGTGGCTATAGGAGAGAAAATTATGGCTATTGTCAGGGATGATATGTGATGATGTGGGGTTGTTTCGTTGGAAATTTTTATGTGATGTTGTGATTTTTATTGTTTTTATTTTTATATCTTGTACAATTGGTCTTGTTGTTGGTAAATTGGTAATAGTCTGATTTATGTTGAAATTGGGGTATGTGGCCATTGCCAGGCGGATTATGATATGAAATGTGAGCATGAGGTGCCGTGAGTAAATAATGATGATATTTGCACGTGAATTGTCTGTGCAGTTGTGATATGAAATGAGAGCACGAGGTGCCAGGGAAATATGATGATTTAATTATAGGCACGAAGTACCGTGGAAATATGAAAGTGGGCTTAGACCCGTGTTTATGAAAAATATGAAAATAAGTTGAGACCCGTAGTTGCATGATTATGAAATGAAGTGTCACATGGTGACTTTTTAATTAAAAGTATTGTATTCAAAATATTTATTTGGAAGAATTTTTATTCAAAAAGATTTATTTGAAAGAATTACATTCGAATGGTATTTATTTGAAGAAATTATATTTGAGAGAGATTTATTTAAGGGAAGTATATTTGAAAGATATTCATTTGAAGGAATTATATTTGAAAGAGATTTATTCGAAAGAATTATATGTGAAAGATATTTATTTGAAATACTTGATTTAATTGGGTGTACTTATATTTATAAATTGTTGAGTGTTATTAATGGTGTTCTTGTTGCCTTTATTGTTATTTGTTTCCTATTATTTTGTATATCTTATTGCACAGGCTATAAGACTAGTGAATGTCTTGACTGTACCTCGTCTCTACTCCACTGAGGCTAGTCTTGATACTTACTGGGTACCGACCGTGGTGTACTCATACTACACTTTTGCATACATTTGTGCAGAGCCAGGTATTGGAGCTATCGGACTCGAACAGAGATAAAGTGTGATCGCAAGGATTCAAGGTAGAGCTGCTTGGTCGTCGCAGTCCATTGAAGTCTTTTTATTTTATTGTACTGTTAATTATTAATCAAACAGTATTGAGTATTCGATCCTTGAGATCATTTCATGTATTCAGTTAGAGTTTGTGACTCAGTACTACCAGTCTTGGGAGTTTTTCATAATTGTTTCCGCTGTTGGTTTTCAACACGTGTATTAATTTATATAAAAATAAAATGGCTCCGAAATGTAATGAAAATCGACTTACCTAGTCTTAGAGACTAGGTGCTATCACGACTCCTGTGGTGGGATTTTGGGTTGTGACAGTACCGCATTATTCACATGACCACAATAACATCCTCTGACAACAATAGCCGAAATTCCACAAATCTGATGCTCACAACACACCTCATGACACATATAAGTCATGTTCCAACTCTTGGAGTACTGCCACGATGGAAGAGATGTGTAGAAATTCATAACCAACTGCATAGTCAACAAATCATTTAGTCCCTCCTCCTGACAGGAACCATTACATCATTATGAACTACATAACGATATTTGCTCTTTAACATGTCTCATATAAATCCGTTCGCATTGATCCCAGGTCCAATATCTTGCCTTACCCAGTACAAGTCATTCCGGTAATAAGCCACCACAATCACTACCAAAAATCTCATATGATGCCACCAAATTCCATCAAGCCACAAACTCTAATGTGATACATAAGGAAAACGAACTCTAGAAAGAACTACTCAACCCACGTAATAGGTTAAACAACCGAAAAGGTGTTATGAACCTTCCGCATAACATGAGAAACAAGACACGCAAGAATAGATATGAGTAACTGTACTCAACATCATACTATTGCGGTGTGCACCCCAATCCACACATGACACTGTTGCGGCATGCATGTAACGACCCGGCCGGTCGTTTTGAATATTATAACCATGTTTCCCCATTTACTACTCAATTTATGTCTTGCAATTGATTTATGACTTACCGGGTTAGTTGGTTCGGGTCCGGAAAGAACTCGGAGTGAAATGAGACACTTAGTCTCATAATTGAAAATTTAAGTTAGAAAAGTGGACCGGATATGGACCTATGTGTAAATGACCTCGGATTTCAATTTTGATGATTCCAATAGCTCTGTATGGTGATTTTGGGCTTAGGAGCGTGTCCGAAATATTATTTGGAGGTCCGTAGAGGAATTAGGCTTGAAATGCCGAAAGTTTAATTTTTGAGAAGTTTGACCGGGGGTTGACCTTTTTTATAAATGGGGTCGAAATCTGATTCTGAAAATTGGAATACCTCTGTTATGTTATTTATGACTTGTGTGAAAAATTTGAGGTCAATCGGAAGTGATTTGATAGGTTCTGGAGTCATTTGTAGAAATTAGAAATTTCAAAGTTTATTAGGCTTGAATTGGGGTGTAATTCATGGTTTTAGCGTTGTTTGTGGTGATTTGAGGTCTCTACTAAGTCTGTATAATGTTTTAGGACTTGTTGGTATATTTGGTCGAGGTCCCGAGGGGCTCGGGTGAGTTTTGGATGGGTAACAGATCAAACATTTGGACTTGAACAGCTGCTGGAATTGTCTGATATCTGATGATGTTTTCCTTCTACGCGATCGCATGAATGCGTCTGCGATCACGTAGGCTTATTTGGTCAGTGGGGGTTCTTGTTCTACGCGATCGTGTGGGGATATCTGCGATCGCGTAGGGTTAATATGAGGCAGTAGCATTTTGTACTTCGCGATCGCGTGAAGGGGGACGCGATCGCATAGTTCTGGGATTTTGTGACTCACGAACGCGTGAGAAAGGTCGCGTTCGCGTAGAGTAAGTGGAGCGGAGTAGAAGTCACGCATTTTGTGCTTCACGATCATGTGGACAAGTCTGCGGTCGCATAGGTCTGTAATTTTGTGCTTCGCGATCGCGTGGGAAAGTCCGCAATCACGTAGAGTAAAATCTGGGCGATGGAAAATTGTTCTACGCGATCACGTGGGAAAATTCGTGATCGCGTAGAACAAATGTCTGGGCAGAGAGTTTAAGTTCTGAAAATGGGATTTGAGCTCGGTAGGAGGCGATTTGAGTTTTTGACGGATTTGAGCTCGGGAAGAGGCGATTTTTGGGAGTTTTCCAAGGAAAACAACAGGGTAAGTGTTCTTAACTCAATATTGGTTAAATTACCCGAATCCATGGTTGTTTTTATCATTTAATTGGCGAATTAAGTTGGAAAAGTTTGAAAACCCTCTGAGTTTAAATTAAAGATTTAAGGGTCGAGTTGGGGTCGGATTTTGGTAAAATTGGTATTGTTAGACTCGTGGTTGAATGGGCTTTCGGATTTTGTAACTTTTGTCGAGTTCCAAGATGTGGGGCCCACAGGCGACTTTTGAGCTAATTTTTGGATTTTTATGGAAAATTATTATTTTCTTATGGAATTAATTCCAATGAATTTTATTGACTGAAACGAATTATTTATGGCCAGATTCGAGGCGTT
Source organism: Nicotiana tomentosiformis (assembly GCF_000390325.3). NCBI lineage: Eukaryota > Viridiplantae > Streptophyta > Magnoliopsida > Solanales > Solanaceae > Nicotiana > Nicotiana tomentosiformis. The sequence goes on along the minus strand of NC_090815.1, from coordinate 131,424,727 downwards.
TGGAGACCAATTCACGAGGAAAGGACATTGCAGAATAAGTATTTCATGGCTTGAAGTAAGTAACAGTGTTAAAACTGGTCATGAGGGTATGAAACCCCGGATTTTGGTATCATGCGATTATTTGGAGGTGACGCACATGCTAGGCGACGGGCGTGTGGGCGTGCACCAAGGGGATTGTGACTTGGTCCGTCCCGGGAAACTGTAAAGTTGAATAATTTGTTGTTCGCTATATGCTCTCTATGTGTTGATAAAATTTGACTATAAATCATGTTAGAAATCATGCTTAGGCTATGTGATAGTACTGTTGGGACCCACAGAGGTCGCATACTTGTTGAATTGCCTGCTAAATGCTATATGCACTCAGTCTCAGCTTTTACTTGCACATTTTATCTCAGTCTCTGTTATTATTATTGATGCATCATATCATTGTTGTTTGGGCTGATTTCATGATTATTTAGAGCCTAAGAGACTGGAGAGGTTTATGACTGTGTGAGGCCGAGGGCCTGATAGTGAGGATATTGTTTTTGGGATCGGGCTGCACTCCGCAATAGGCCATGTTGGCTTTATATATATATTATACTATAGCACATGAGTTGTCCGTGCAGAACGCGAATTGGCCATGCGGATCCTTATATTATTATTGTACGTGAGTTGGCCGTGCAGCATGTGAGTTGGCCGTGCGGATCCTTATATTATACTATAGCGCGTGAGTTGGCCGTGCAACACGTGAGTTGGCCGTGCAGCACGTGAGTTGGCCGTGCAGATCCTTATATTATACTATAGCACGTGAGTTGGCCGTGCGGATCCTTATATTATACTATCGCACGTGAGTTGGCCGTGCAACACGTGAGTTGACCGTGCGAATCCAGATATTTATATTATGGCACGTGAGTTGTCCGTGCAGGTTAGAGCGCTTGGGCTGTAGGAGCCCCTCCGAAGTCTGTACACCCCCAGTGAGTGCGGGTACCCATTGAGAGTGAGTGATAAGGGCTGGGAGCCCAGTGAGTGATTGTTGTCCTAAGAGGTTGTATTTGATTTCCATTTGTTGTTGTAGTTAGTTGCTATCTGTCATTTGTTGTGAAATCTCTGAAATATTGTTGACATACGGATTATATGAACAAGAATTGTATAAAAATTGATTTGACATTAAAAGTGCCAGATTTGATAGCATATCTATTCTTTGCTGGAATTACTGGAAATGAACAATAACTGTGTAGCTCGTTACTATCTTCAGTTCCTTATTTATTATTGTTACTTGCTGAGTTGGTTGTACTCACACAACACCCTGCACTTCGTGTGCAGATCCAGGTATTCCCGGACATAGCGGGTGTTGATCCTTTAGAATAGTTGATTTTCAGGAGATTTTGAGGTAGCTGTCGTGTTCCGCAGACCATGTCTCTCCTTCTCTATCTTTTTGTTTACTATAATTGGTCTCAGACTATTATAGACTATATTTTCCATACTTGTATTCATATTAGATACTCATGTACTAAGTGACACAAAGTTTTGGGGAGTGTTCGTGTCACGACCCAATTTCACCTGTAGGTCGTGATGGCGCCCAACACTACAGCTAGGCAAGCCAACTAATAAATTAAGCATACATTGATAAAATTTAAAACCAAGAAAATATAAACCCAAACTCTACCAATGTGTGTGCCAAGACCTGGTGTCACAAGTGAATGAGCATCTAGTAGATTATACAAAAACTCCAAATACTGTCTGAAATAAAATAGACAGAATATAAATATCAGAAGGAGAGACACTGATAGCTGCAGAACGGCTCAGAAAGGCAGCTCACCACTATGCCTCTGGATGACGTTGGTATGTGATGATAGGTCCTCCACTAGTACCTGTCTCAGATCCTGCACAAAAAGTGCAGCAAGTGTAGTATGAGTACATAAACAACGTGTACCCAGTAAGTATCAAGCCTAATATCAAAGTGGTAGAGACGAGATGGCCGACTTTGACACTCACTATAGGTCAATAACAATTGAAATAAAACTAGGATATTTAAATCAATGTGATTTACAGAATTTATTTAATCAGCGAAAATAATCAAACTCCTTCAAATGTATCAATTTTCAATATATTAATTAAATTCCATTAATTTAAATAAATTCCAATTTATCAATTAAATCTCATTTACAGGAGTAACAATTAATTCCTTAACAAGCAAGAATAATAATTCATTAAATTCCAAAGATTTTCCGATTTACTAATTAGCTTTACAAGCTGAAATAAATTATTAAAACATCGTGTAATTATTATTATTATTAAGCACGATTTCTGCCGAGGACGTACGGCCCGATCCAGAGTGTCGTATACACTGCCGAGGGACGTGCGGCGTGCTCCATAGATGCATCTATCCTGCCGAGGCGTTCGGCCCGCTCCACAAGAAAGGAGGACATTTTCTTATGTGCCTCCGGAAGGACAATATATTTATTATATGATAAATTTGGGAGGAGAACAATTTCTTTTGACAATTAATTGATTTAAAAAGAAATCAAGCCTATGAGATTTTCATCCTTTAATAAATTTATCAAACAATTCACAATATATTCATATATATATCAATTAATATTAATTAATCAAAGAATACAATTTACACAAGTAATACATGCTTTGAGTCCTAAACTACCCGGACTTTGGCATTAATAATAGCTACGCACGGACTCTCGTCACCTTGTGCGTACGTAGCCCCCACAATTAGTAACAATTATTAAATCTTAATCACCTATGAGGTAATTTCCCCCTCACAAGATTATACAAGAGACTTACCTCGTCTTGCTCCAATTTAATCCACAATTTTGCCTTTTCCATGATTATCCAACTCCGTCTGGCTCGAATCTAGCCAAAATAATTCGATACAATCACTAAATATTATAGGAATCAACTTCTATAAGGAAATACTACATTTTTAATAAAAATCCCGAAATTAATTAAAAATTCGCCCACGGGGCCCACATCTCGAAATCTGGCGAAAGTTACGAAATCCGACAAACCATTCAATTACGAGTCCAACCATACCAGTTTCACTCAAATCCGACTCCGAATCAATACCGAAATCTCGAAATTTCGTTTCTATGAGATTTCTAAACTTTTCCAAATTTCAATCTCAAAACACTAATTAAATTGTGAAAACAATGATATATTCTTGTATATTGATCAAATCCGAGTTAGAATCACTTACCCCAATGTTTTCCCCTTGAAAATCTGCCAAAAGTCGTCTCTGCTCAAGCTCAAGTTCGTCAAAAATGGCAAAATGGGACGAATGCCCTCTTTTTATAACACTGCCCAGCACTTCGGAACTGGGCCTCGAACAGGGCCTCGATCACGGCATCGAACATGTGCCTTCGATCAGGGCATCGAGGGTTGGGACTCAATCCTAGCCATCGAGCCATACCTTCGATCATGCCATCGAGTCTTACCTTCGATCGCGACTTCGATCACATGCTCGAGTCTGGACCTCGGTCATGGCCTCGATCAGGGTATCGAGGTTGGGCCTTCGATCATAGCCTCAATCATTGCATCGAGCTTGAGCCTTACCCTCGATCATGCCCTCGATCCTTGCCTTCGATCGAGGCTTCGATACTGAGTCTCGTCCCTGACTTCGACTCAGGCCTCGATCGTGGGCTCGATATCTAGGGCTCGATCTGAGGCTCGGTATCTGGGGCTCGATCTGAGGCTCGATATCTGGGGCTCGACCTGAGGCTCGATAACTGGGGCTCGATCTGAGGCTTGATATTTGGGGCTCGATCTGAGGCTCGGTCACATCCCACAAAATGCGGCAGAAGAGAAAATTGCAGCAGCTTTTTAAGTCCAACTTTTGATCCGTTAACCATCCGAAACTCACCCGAGACCCTCGAGACCTCAACCAAATATACCAACAAGTCCTAAAACATCATACGAACTTAGTCAAACCTCTAAATCACATCAAACAATGCTAAAACCATGAATCATACCCCAATTCAAGCTTAATGAAACTAAGAGTTTTCAATGTCGGAACCTATCAAATCAACTCCGATTGACCTCAAATTTTACACACAAGTCATAAATTACATAACGGAGCTATGAAAATTTTCGGAACTGGATTCCGACTCCGGTATAAAAAAGTCAACTCCCCGGTCAAACTTTCAAACTTTAAATTCCTATTTTAGCCATTTCAAGCCTAATTTCACCACGGACTTCCAAATAAAATTCCGATCACGCTCCTAAGTCCAAAATCACCATACGGAGCTGTTGGAATCAGCAAAATTCTATTCCGGGGTCGTTTTCTCAAAAATGTTGACCGAAGTCAAACTTAATACATTAAGGCCAACTTAAGGAACCAAATGTTCCGGTTACACTCCAAACACTTCCAAATCCCGAACCAACCATCCTCGCAAGTCATAAATATTTACAAGCACCTACAGAAAGTTTTATTTTAGGGAACGGGGTTCTAAAAGTTAAAATGACCGGTTGGGTCATTACAGTTCGTATTGTATTTAAATATTATATTTTCAACCTTAAATAGAAGTTTCGGTTTATTGAGATTATTGGCTTGCCTAGTATCGAGATAGGAGCCATCACGACAGTTTAAGATTTTGGGTCGTGACAAGTTGGTATCAAAGCCTAGGTTACATAGGTCTCACGAGTCATGAGCAGGTTTAGTAGAGTCTTGCGGATCGGTACGGAGACGTCTGTACTTATCTTCGAGAAGTTGCATAACCCTTAAGAAAATTTCATTTTCTTGCATTCTGTCGTGCGAATTTGTTGATTCTGGAAACTAAATTTCTGCTATTCTATTCTCTCACAGATGGTGAGGACACGTACTACCGGATCGGACGGTCAGCCACCAGTGCCACCATTTAGGGCCGCGAGAGGCCGGGGCCGTGGTAGAGGCCAGGGCCGAGGTAGAGGTCGAGGTCGAAGTATAGCTTGTACCACAGCTGGTCCAACACCTGTAGTTCCACCAGTTGTTCTAGCACAGGAGCAGATTCCAGATATAATTGAGTCGACAGGATCAACTCAGGCACCAGCTGTGCCCATTGAGATTGCAGGCATTCAGGAAACTTTGGCCCATATATTGGCAGCCTGCACTGTCCTTGCTCAGGTGGTTTCAGCTCAGGCCGCTCCTTCCACTTCTCAGGCTAGGGGAGGTACTCATACCCCTATTGCCCGTACTCTAGACCAGGTAGTATAGGGACTTCAGATACCGGGGGCACTACTAGCCCAGTCGGTTGTAGCTGCTCAGGCCCCGGTAGTTCCTGTTATGGAAGATGATGAGCAGAGGAGAGTTGAGAGGCTTCGACCTCTACCATTTAGCGGTACTGAGTCAGAGGATGCTCAGGATTTTCTAGATAGGTATCAACGGATGCTTCAGACAGCGGGTATTCTGGAGACCAGTGGGGTCTCATTCACTACTTTTCAGTTTTCTGGGTCTGCACTCAGATGGTGGGAGACTTACAAGAGACATAGGCCTGTTGCCGCAGCACCCCTTACTTGGCATCAGTTCTCCGTGGTCGTTTTGGAGAAGTTCGCACCTCAATCCCGCAGAGAAGAGCTGCACAGACAGTTTGAGCAGCATCACCAGGGTGATATGTCCGTGACGCAGTACGAGATGAGATTATCTGAGTTGGCTCGTCACGCAGTCTGGTTGGTTCCCACTGATAGGGAGAGGATTAGGAGGTTCATTGATGGCCTCACATATGAGTTGCGGTTACTTATGACTAGGGAGAGAGTATCTGGTGCTACTTTTGATGAGGTAGTGAATATTGCTCGGCAGATAGGGATGGTTCGTAGCCAGGAACGTGGAGAGAGAGAGAGAGAGAGAGAGAGGCTAAGAGGCCTCGTGGTCCGGGTGATTACAACGATGTTCCTTCATGGGGTCAGTTTCACCGTGGTAGGGGTCATTTCCTACAGACACACTCAGACGGGTCATCCAGCTCATCGTGGTGCATCAGCAAGCCACGGTTCTTACAGTGCTCACTCAGGCCAGTCTTCATTCAGTGCACTACCAGCGCAAAGTTCTCATCATTCCTCGTCCTCACAGGCTTCTGCAGGTTATCCCTCGGGTTATCAACAGCAGCAGTTCCGTCAGAGGAAGGGTTGTTTCGAGTGCGGAGAATTTGGTCATTTCAAGAAAGAGTGTCCTAGGCTGTTGAGCGGGGCTCCAAAGCAGGGTTCTCGACCGACGACACCAGCACCATCAGTTACACCACCCGCCCTTCCATCTCGGGATGGGGGTCATGTAGCTAGGGGTTGCCCAAGAGGGGGAGGACAGTTAGGAGGCGAGCAGGCTCGATTCTATGCTTTTTATGCCAGACCAGATGTTGTTTCCTCAGACGCAGTGATCACATGTATTGTTTCAGTATGCCACATGGAGGCTTATATATTATTTGACCCTGGTTTCACTTATTCATATGTATCATCATATTATGCTCATTATCTGGATATGCCCTGTGAGTCCTTAGTTTCACCTGTTTGTGTATCTACACCGGTATGCGATATTATTACTCTAGATCGTGTGTATCAGTCGTGTGTGGTAACTATTGGGGAACTGGAGACTAGAGTTGATCTCTTATTACTCGGTATGGTTGATTTTGATGTAATCCTGGGTATGGATTGGTTGTCTCCGTGTCATGCTATTCTGGACTGTCACGCAAAAATTGTGACGTTGACGATGCCGAGGTTGCCAAAAGTTGAATGGAGGGGTTCTCTAGATCTTGTTCCTAGGAGGGTAGTTTCTTATTTGAAGGCCCAACATATGGTTGGAAAGGGACGCTTGTCATATTTGGCCTTTGTGAGAGATGTTGATGCAGATACTCCTATTATTGATTCAGTATCGGTCGTGCGAGACTTTCCGGATGTATTTCCTGCAGACCTGCCGGGTATGCCACCCGACAGAGATATTGATTTTGGTATTGACTTGGTACAGGGAACTCAGCCCATTTCTATTCCACCATATCGTATGGCACTAGTTGAGTTAAAAGAACAGTAAGGGAAACTTCAGGAACTCCTTGAAAAGGGGTTTATTAGATCTAGTGTGTCGCCTTGGGGTGCACCGGCTCTGTTTGTGAAAAAGAAAAATGGTACTATGCGGATGTGGATTGATTATAGGTAGTTGAACAAAGTTATAATCAAGAATAAATATCCATTGCCGCATATTGAAGATTTATTTGACCAGCTTCTAGTCCTGAGGGTATGAAACCCCGAATTTTGGTATCATGCGATTATTTGGAGGTGACGCACATGTGGACGTGCACCGAGGGGATTTTGACTTGGTCCGTCCCGGGAAACTGTAAAGTTGAATAATTTTTTGTTAGCTATATGCTCTCTATGTGTTGATAAAATTTGACTGTAAATCATGTTAGAAATCATGCTTAGGCTATGTGATAGTACTGTTGGGACCCACAGAGGTAGTGTACTTGTTGAATTGCCTACTAAATGCTATATGTACTCAGTCTCAGCTTTTACTTGCATATTTTATCTCAGTCTCTGTTATTATTATTGATACATCATATCATTGTTGTTTGGGCTGATTTCATGATTATTAAGAGCCCAAGAGACTGGAGAGGTTTATGACTGAGTGAGGCCGAGGGCCTAATTGTGAGGATATTATTTTTGGGATCGGGCTGCACGCCGCAACAGGCCATGTTGGCTTTATATATATTATACTATAGCACGTGAGTTAGCCGTGCAGCACGTGAGTTGGCCGTGCAGATCCTTATATTATTATTACACGTGAGTTGGCCGTGCAACATGTGAGTTGGATCCTTATATTATACTATAGCACGTGAGTTGGCCCTGCAGCACGTGAGTTGGCCATGCGGATCCTTATATTATTCTATAGCACGTGAGTTGGCTGTGCAACACGTGAGTTGGCTGTGCGGATCCAGATATTTATATTACGGCACGTGAGTTATCCGTGTAGTTTATAGCGCTTGGGCTGTAGGAGCCCCTCCAGAGTATGTACACTCCCAGTGAGCGTGGGTACCCATTGAAAATGAGTGATGAGGGCTGGGAGCCCAGGGAGTGATGAGGGCTGGGAGCCCAGTGAGTGATTGTTGTCCTACGAGGTTGTACTTGATTTCCATTTGTTGTTGCACTTAGTTGCTATCTGTCATTTGTTGTGAAATCTCTGAAATATTGTTGACAAACGGATTACATGAACATGAACTGTATAAAAATTGATTTGACATTAAAAGTGCTAGATTTGATAGCATATCTATTCTTTGCTGGAATTACTGGAAATGAACCATAATTGTGTAGCTTGTTACTATCTTCAGTTCCTTATTTATTATTGTTACTTGCTGAGTTGGTTGTACTAATACTACACCGTGCACTTCGTGTGCAGATCCAGGTGTTCTCGGACATAGCGAGTGTTGATCCTTTCAAGTGGTTGATATTCAGGAGATTTTGAGGTAGCTGCCATGTTCCGCAGACCTTGTCTCTCCTTCTCTATCTCTTTGTTTACTGTAATTGGTCTCAGACTTTTATAGACTATATTTTCCTGACTTGTATTCATATTAGATGCTCATGTACTCAGTGACACCAGGTTTTTGGGAGTGTTCGTATTGTATTTAAGTATTATATTTTCAACCTTAAAGAGAAGTTTTGGTTTATTGAGATTATTGACTTGCCTAGTATCGAGATAGGCGCCATCACGACAGGTTGGGATTTTGGGTCGTGACAGCAACCTGATCCAAATAACATACCCGTGGCGGCGTGCCATCCGATCCACACATGATAATAAATAGGGAAGTATCCATCAAGCCAAAATGCTTATACCTACAAAATACCCGAATGCCAACCACATGCACGCCAAGTGCACAATACCAGCAGATAGTGCCATACACTACAAAACTCAAGCACGACTAAGGTGCAATAAATGACCTGCATCTCGAGATCCATCATGCCTATATCACCGCAAACTATACGGGATCTCAATGCGAGTGCAAATAATCAAACTGCCTCATAACCCACATGGCACAATAGAGACTATACGGAAGGGCTGACAATAGAAATAACATTGAAGGCCCGAAGACCACTCCGAAAACAACGTTATGCTGAAATAGACACATCCAGGCTGATATAGAGCCCAAATTCACATTTAGATCCATCCACGGACCTCAAGCCGATTCTTATCGTACCGCACTTGGCTAATAACCTTTCAAGGATCCACAATAGCCCTTTTTCCCATGACACAGAAGAAAACCGTCAAATCCGAAACAAACTTCCATAGTCCACAACCAAATGAATCGAGCGCCCTTCAGACATAAATTCTCACATTAGCGATAGTACCACAATCTCCATGCTTGGTTTTAAATCTTTAATCAATCAAGTGACTACATGTCACACTTATACAATCTTCCCGTGGGGTACGCTCCCATGACCTTCCGCACCAAGTAGCAAAGTCTGCACATCCAGACCACCAGTCATACAATGCTGTAAAGCGAATCGAAAGTCCTCAAATCAGTACACAAAGACTCTTACACATGGCACCGATCTCAGGTGATGCTGAACACAATACCAGTTTACCCTAAACATCTGAATTCTTTCCTGCTCATCTGAGCTAGTGAGATTCTTGTCGACACCAAACTGTAACCCTGATCCTCGACGTCCAATTCCCATGCCGCTCACTGCACCTAACATACCAATACATAAGAGTACAAGAATTTCATCATGACTCCTGATCCACTAATAGACTACACACTCCATCACATAGAAACCTTTTACTTAACTCATTTCAGGAGAACCATTGCAACACGCGACTGAATTCCCATAACCACAGAAAATACAACCCCAAGTAGTGGTCTAAACCACCATGACTCTTTCGGGATCTATCTAAACATAACATGCCATAATAACTCGAATGCCTCCAAGTAAAATCAATTATGGTGGCCGTCAATACTCGCACGTACCGCCACAACCACCTGTAAAACTTAACAAGTTAAAGGAATTGATCATTGCCACCATCATGCCTATTCAACCATTGCTAACCGATCTGACTGCTTCAAATTTACTCCGGACTTTCCTTAGGAAAAATAATAGCTCCATCCAAAATATGACAAACCCAATCTGCACTCATCGAGAAGGACCCCATTTCACGAAACCACGTTGTCTCAAAACCCACAAACCATCTCATACCCTCCTTGTGCGCACATTCGCATCCTTAACTGGTGCACCCATTCTGATATTTCCTTTATGAATTTGAAGTTATTTTCTCCCATTCCTCCCATTCTACACCGCAGACCGATAATAACATAGAACACTTCAAGCCCCTTTTTCGTAATACGCTGCAATGCTCAATTCTAAACCGTACTACGGACTCAAAGTCCTTAGGCACCACACTTTAAATTTTGAATCCACTAGGACTGTTGTTGAGAGTCACACACTATGACTTGTTCCCAAATATGATCAAACTCCAAGGCCCCGCTACCATATGGACACCTTCTCAAAGAAGCGCCCGACTGACTCGCTTTCCTTGTACATCACATCTACACGAAGCATAAACTCTGAGTCTTCCCAAATCCTGAACATGAATCAATAAGGCCAAATATAGCACACATTCCCCAAATCCTCTGCTCAAATTACCACTGATGTTTTCTTTCTTTAGTCGTAATAACCTGACATTACACCGATAACCAGAAACCTCATAAGTAGACAACCACATAATCAAATCGTAGACGGTGGGGATCTCCCATTTAGCTTGAAGATACCATTGAATAACCCTGGAACCCATCAAGACTCCCTATTCCCTATTGACATGATCTTGCACAACCAACCCGCCAAATTTCTCGCAACCTTTTCGTTAAACATTTCATGAGCACTTTGGATCACTAGCCACATTCACATATTCGATCCCTTACCGGATACCCGGTAAAATCTTTCGTAGAAGATCCATCAACACCACGCAATCGCTAACCTGCTTACAGGAGATAACTCACTTATGGAAGTCACATGCCGACCTCTCCCCACGACGCTGCACTGTGAACAATAAACCATTAAACCTTCTGAAGCCCGTGCTCATTCACCAGTTATTCAAGTCTGTTCACTCCCCATTGACATCAACTAAAGGTGCGACGATACATTCCAAACCAAAGTCATGTTGCATCCCTCTTCATATTAAGCAACTCCCTCCTGTCGTATCCAATCCTCCTCAGTATAGTAGCCAATATTCCAAATTAGTTAGTAGACCTAGTCACTGCCCACCATGAATCCCAAATCACTCCAAACTTTCCTCAATACGTGTGGTTATCCTACCACGTAACCTATATGCTACCTTGCCACTCTCCCACTTTGGTCAAACCCTTTTCTTTAAGCAACTACTCGACTTTTGTTTCTCATTCTTGACCTTCTAGGAACCTAACCACCACAAGACACCTCCCACATGTCCTTCCTCATCCTTCGATGTCGAGTTGTTGCCTTAAATCAAAATCTATCTCTGTAGCACTTGAACCAATCGGTCGCTACCAACTTTAAACCTTTCCGAGGATCATCTTTCTTGAGCCATCATTACTAGGAACACCGCTTCGGTCCTGAACCACTGCACATCGTGGTCTCTAACAGTCGCTTCCCTGACATCATTTCACAATACCCTACCCCAAGGGCGAATTGAAGAAGACCATAACACCAGCGAACTTAACACATTCCATCAAGGACGATGTCACCACATCACAGATGAAAATTCCACCGCACTCGAAAATACCAAGTCTTGTTATCCCATCGACCCAAACCTGAGCATTCGTAGTCCGATTTCCTGTCCTCCGTCGGAAATAAAATACCGAATCTCTAAATCATGCATGGTGTAAAACCTACTTTCAAGTCATTCACTGCCTCGACGCATAGACAAGCATCCTACCATTACACGAACACTGTGCGATATCAATGCACGAATTATCATAACGATCAACGCCAAATATCAAAACCTTGGGTAATACTGATATTGAGCTGAAACGACAGAGCGGCCTTCCGCAAGGCGATGACAATAGCCCAATCAAATATGCAGGGAGAAACATCCCGCATCACATCTGTAGTACCATTAAACTTCCTCGATTCCCAATTTATAACAAGAACTTCACGTCGCATAAGATTGAATAGCAAGGAAACGAAGGCATAAGACTCAAAGGAATCGAATCGCACGATGAGGAATCAAGAAGGGAAGTGCTCCTAACAACCCTGTAGCCTCTCGAAGATAAGTACAGACGTCTCCGTACCGATCCGCAAGACTCTACTAGACTTGCTCATGACTCGTGAGACCTAAGTGAACCTAGTGCTCTGATACCATGTTGTCACGATCCAAAATTCATTAAAGGTCGTGATGGCGTCTAACACCGCTGTTAGGTAAGCCGGTCATAATTAATTAACTTAATTACTCATTTTAGTATTTTTGAATCAAAATTATCTTCAATTAAATAGTAAAGATACAACTCATAGAGTAAGTGATAAATACTTTAGAAACTAAATTACTAAACAACCCATAACCACTCCCAAAACCCGGTGTCACATGTGAATGAGCATTAACTAGGGAGTAAAATAAAATACAACATCTGTCCGGAATACAAATTAGTCAGAAACAATATAAATAACTCTAAAGGAGACTCTGCTGGCTGCGGATCGTAATATAGAATGCAACTCACATAAGTCCTCGCATTTAACCACACCTCTATGCCTACAAGCCCGCTAGACATATCTGTACCTACACAAAAATGTGAAGCAAGTGTAGCATGAGTACGTAAACAACGTGTACCTAGTAAGTATCAAGCCTAATCTCGAAGAAGTAGTGACGAGAGGTCAACTTTGACACTCACTAAGGATCAATAATATTAAAATAGAAATATTTAAATCAACATGATTTATAGGAATAACAATAATTTATTTTAACCAGCAGAAATAATTAACTCTTTCAATTCCAATAATTTCCAATTTATCAGTTAGCTTCACAAGCTGCAATAAAATATTAAGATATCGGGTAATTATTATTATTAGGCACGATTTCCGTCGTGGTCATCCGGTCCGATCCAGAGTGTCGTGTACACTGCCTAGGGACATGCGGCACGATCCATAAATGCATCTATACTACTGAGGCATTCGGCCAGCTCCACAAGAAAGGAGGACATTTTCTTATGAACTTCCAGAATGAGAAGTTATTATAAATATAACACATAACGATGTGCAATTTCTTTTAACAATAAATTAATTTATACAAACATTCAAGTATATGAAATTTCGATCCTTCACTATTTCCCTTAACAATTTACAATATAATCCCAATATTTCAATTAAATAGAGGATGCAATTATCACAAGTATTTCATGATTTGAGTCTTAAACTACCCGTACATAGCATAATTAGTAGCTACACACAGACTCTCGTCACCTTGTGCGCACGTAGCCCCCACAATTTACAATAATTATTAGTTAAAATTACTTATGGGGTAGATTCCCTCTTACAAGGTTAGACAAGAGACTTACCTTGTCTCAAAGTCCACTTCTCAATCACCACATCGCATTAAATTCTCAATTCGATGCCGAAAAATCTGAAAATATCCAAATGTTATACAAAATAATTAATACATGCTCAATAATTCGAAATTAGACTCGGGCCCACGTGCCCAGATTTCGAAAACTTTTGGAGAAATCGTTATCCATAATCTCAATAACTCAAATGTACAATTTCCATCCAATTCTATAACCATTTTCGTGGTTAAAATCTCATTTTTATCAAAACCTAGGTATTTCATCTAAACCCTTGATTTCCATGATTTACAGGTTATAATCTTTCCATAATCTATGTAGTTAACTCAAAGTGTGTACAATTAACTTACCTTTAAATTGCTAGTTGGAATCCCCCCTCAAAAACCTCCAAAGATCGTCCAAGAAATGAAGAAATGAGCAAAAATGCTCAAACCTCCGTTTTAAACACTCACTGCCTAACGATCTTCACGTCCGCGATTGGAAACACCGCTCCTGCAATGATTTCTTTGCACCTGCGGTCTTCGCACCCGAAGCAAAACTCTCGCGCCTGCGATGGATTTTTCATGCCTACAGTCTTCGCACCCGCGGTGCCTAGCCAGCCCATGCATTTTCGCTTCTACGACTCTTGCCTCGCTTCCGCGAGCTCGCACCCGATGCCCAACTGCTTTAGCTCTTCCTCCAAATCCAAATTCGATCTGTTAAGCATCCGAAACTCATCCTAGGCCCACGGGACCCCATCCAAACATACCGACGAGTCTTAAAATATCATACGAACTTAGTCAAGCCTTTAAATCACATCAAACAACGCTAAAAACACGGATCACCCTCCAATTCAAACTTAATGAACTTTGAAACTTCAAACTTCTACAATCAATGTCGAAACCTATCAAATCACGTCTGATTTACCTCAAATTTGTCACACAAGACATAACTGACATTACGAATATACTCCATCTTTCGGAATCGGAATCCGACCCCGATATCAAAAAGTCCACTCCAGGTCAAACTTATCAAAAACCTTCAAATTTCTTACTTTCGCCAAATGACCCCAAAATGACCTACAGACCTCCAAATCCACATCCGGACGCTCTCCCAACACTAGAATCACCATACGGAGCCATTCCTAGACTCGGAATTCCAAACGGACGTCGATAACCTCAAAATGCACTTCCACCTAAATTTATGAAATCATTCCAAAATGCCAATCTCCACAATAGGCACTGAAACGTTCCTGGATCATCCATAGCCCTATCCGAACATACGCCCAAGTCCAAAATCATCATACGAACCTATTGGAACCGTAAAATCCAGATTCCGAGGTCGTTTTTTAAAAATATTGACCAAAGGCAAACTCACCCTTTTGAAAGCCAACTAAGGAACCAAGTGCTCCGATTTCAACCCGAACACTTTCAAATCCCGAACCAACCATCCCCGCAAGTCATAAATTGGTAAAAGTACATACGGGGAGTCTTATTTAGGGTAACAGGGTTCTAACAGTCAAAACGACCGGTTGGGTCGTTACACTTCTAATCATACACATAAAAGAAATTATACTATCAAGGCAATAATAAAGAGGAAGAGTGGACCTATTTTGCTAAATTTCTTTTCTGCCGCGTACAATGATATGGAAGCTCCCGAAGTAGAACTCTCGGAATGATCCATCAACCAGGACCTCGAACCGACAAACTCGAACATCACCTTACTCTAGCGATGGTTTCAGGACTAATAGAAATACCTTTAGCGTAGAAGAAAAAAAAGCAATTCTCTCAATTCCCTCCTCTCCTTTTTTCTCTGTTTTCTCCTCACATTTTCTCTACTATTGATAGAAAAAAAATTGGAATTTTGTTTTTCAGATTTGTTTTTATTTATTTAATTATATTTTTAATAAAAAAATTCCCACTTCTCATTTTTCTTCTTTTTAAAAAAATAAATAAATTCACCACTTTCATTTACTTTTATTTTTTAAAATTCCCAATTTTTTACTTTTATTATATTTAAATTCTCACATTTTGTTTTACTTTTTTTTATTTTTTTTATTTTCCACTTATTTTACTTTTATTTTTTTAATTTTCACTTTCTTTTCCTTTTTTAAAATTTTTTTTTTATCTATATTTACTTTTATGTTTTAATTCCAACTTTATTTTACCTTTTATTTTTAAAATTTCCACATTCTTTTACTTTTATGTTTTTAATTTTCCACTACCTTTTACTTTTTTTTATTAAACAATTTCCACCTACTTTTACTTTTACTTTTACTTTTACTTTAAATTTCATACTTCTACTTTTCCTATTTTTATATTCCCATCCAAAAATTTTAAAAAAATATTTAAAATTTTTTCGGTTTTTAAATTTATTTTATTTTAAAATAAAGATAAAAATAAAAATAAAAATAATATTAATAGTAATAATTGATCTTTGAAATTATTTTTTATTTTTACCCTATATAAAAAAAAGTGTAACAAAGCTAAAAAATGTATATTAAATTTCTAAAAATATTTACGTAATAGAACGTGATAAAAATTCAAATATAATAAACATTTAGGTGTTCACAGTTGCCCCTCTTTGCTTGGAAACATGAAGAGTTTTTAGGAAAATATTAGGTGAGCCAAGTGACTAATTTTTTACCAAAACATTATTCAAAAGAAAAGAGATAAAAGATAGGGTGCAACTGAGTCCTGGTTTGGATAACCTACATATCCCGTGTTATAGGGGAATTAGGTCGCGTGTAGTTCAAGGAGAATTGTGGAATGATAAGTTGAGGAGTCGAGTGAGGTTCCATCGAAGCTCCAGTCCGCGGTCCTACTATTATATCAAAATAAAAAAGAAACTAAACAAGTCTATCAGCTATGAGTTACAAGATTCCTATCTATGAGTCTTTTGAAACTTGATCTTGAGTCTTGACTGGTTCTTCATGCAGATTCTAATCTAAACCTTGATGCTCGCTAGCGGTAGGTGCTAGTTCATTATTCTATAGCTTCTTCTAATCAAAACGGGACTCCAATGCTCGTGGCTTCATTCATGTCTTGAGCATTCCACATCTTTTCAACTACATTTGCATTTTGGATTCACTTATATTTTTCTTTTCGTTTATTCTGAATTGAGACTTCCTTTTTTGGTCATCTCGAACCCTGTGCCTCGAGGTAAAACATACTCAGACACCAAAACAAACAAACGAATGAAATATTTCTACCCCAGTTTGTACTAGTAAAATTTTGTGAGTTATTGTAAAAAAATTCTAAACTACTTCTTTATTGAAAGCAATAAAAGGTCGGGAATGGTGCACCCCGAAAAGATCATGCTAATTTTTTTTTATTCTTTTATTGTCAAAAAATAATGTCTCAACTAAGAATTGGTATACCTTATGTTGGAAAAATATGGTCAGGGAATTGTATATCCTATATTGGGAATGATAGCAAGGTGTGGTGTACCCTGTGTTTAAGATCAAATCAACTAGGGAGTGGTGTACCATATGTTGGAAAAACACAGCTAGGGATCGGTATAACCTATACCGGTAACGAGATCAGGGAATGGCATACCCGACATTCAAATCAACTAGGGAGTAGAGACCCTATATTGGAAAAGAGACTAGGGACTGGAGATACTATATCTAAAATAACATCAACTAGGGAGTGGAGGCCCCATGTTGGAAAACAAGACTAGGGAGTGAGGTCCCTATGTCTAAAATAACATCAACTAGGAATTGGAGGCCCTATGTTGGAAAAGAAGATTAGGGAAAGGAGACCCTATGTCTAAAAAAAAATCAACTAGGGAGTGGAGACCCTATGATGGAAAAAGAAACTAGGGAGTGGAGACCCTATGTCTAAAATAAAATCAACTAGGGAGTGGAGATCCTATGTCTAAAATAATATCAACTAGGGAGTGAAGACACTATGTTGGAAAGGAGGTTAGGGAGTGGAGAACCTATGTCTAAAATAACATCAACTAGGGAGTGGAGACCCTATGTTGGAAAGGAGATTAGGGAGTGGAGATCCTATGTCTAAAATAAAATCAACTACGGAGTGGAGACCCTATATTGTAAAAGAGACTAGGGAGTGGAGACCCAATGCCTAAAATTACATCAACTAGGGAGTGGAGACCCTATGTTGGAAAAGAGACCAAGGAATGGAGACATTATGTCTAAACTAAAATCAACTAGGGAGTGGAGACCATATGTTGGAGAAGAGACTAGGGAGTGGAGACCCTATGTCCAAAATAACATCAAATAGGGAGTGGAGACCCTATGTTGGAAAAGAGAATAGGGAGTGGAGAACCTATGTCTAAAATAACATTAACTAGGGAGTGGAGATCCTATGTCTAAAATAAAATCAACTACGGAGTGGAGAACCTATGTTGGAAAAGAGACTAGGGAGTGGAGACCCAATGCCGAAAATTACATCAACTAGGGAGTGGAGACCCTATGTTCGAAAAGAGACTAGGGAATGGAGACACTATGTCTAAACTAAAATCAACTAGGGAGTGGAGACCCTATGTTGGAAAAGAGACTAGGGAGTGAAGACCCTATGTCCAAAATAACACCAAATAGAGAGTGGAGACCTTATGTTGGAAAAAAGACTAGGGAAAGGAGACCCAATGTTTAAAATAACATTAACTAGGGAGTGGAGATACTATGTCTAAAATAACAACAACTACGGAGTTGAGACCCTATGTCTAAAATAACATCAACTAGGGAGTGGAGACCCAATGTTGGAAAGGAGACCAGGGAGTGGAGATCCTATGTCTAAAATAAAATCAACTAGGGAGTGGAGATCCTATGTTGGAAAAGAGACTAGGGAGTGGATACCCTATGTCTAAAAAGTTATTAGGAAGAGGAGACCCAATGTCTAAAATAAAATAAACTAGGGAGTGGAGACCCTACGTCTAAAATAACATCAACTAGGGAGTGGAGAACCTACGTTGAAAAGGCGACTAGGGAGTGCAGACCCAATGTCTAAAATAAAATCAACTAGGGAGTGGAGGCCCTATGTTGGAAAAGCGACTAGGGAGTGGAGACCCTATGTCTAAAATAAAATCAACTAGGAAGAAGAGACCCTATGTCTAAAATAAAATCAACTAGGGAGTGGAGACCCTATGTCTAAAATAAAATCAACTAGGGAGTGGAGAGCTTATGTTGGGAAATAAGACTAGTGAATGGAGACCCTATGTCTAAAATAACATAAACTAGGGAGTGAAGACCCTATGTTGGAAAGGAGACTAGGGAGTGGAGACCCTATGTCTAAAATAACATCAACTAGGGAGTGGAGACCCTATGTTGGAAAGGAGACTAGGGAGTGGAGATCCTATGTCTAAAATAAAATCAACTACGGAGTGGAGACCCTATGTTGGAAAAGAGACTAGGGAGTGGAGACCCTATGCCTAAAATTACATCAACTAGGGAGTGGAGACCCTATGTTGGAAAAGCGACCAGGGAGTGGAGATTCTATGTCTAAAATAAAATAAACTATGGAGTGGAGATCCTATATTGGAAAAGAGACTAGGGAGTGGAGACCCTATGTTAGAAAAGAGACTAGGGAGTGGAGACCCTATGTCCAAAATAACATCAAATAGGGAGTGGAGACCTTATGTTGGAAAAGAGACTAGGAAGTGGAGAACCTATGTCTAAAATAACATTAACTAGGGAGTTGAGATCCTATGTCTAAAATAAAATAAACTACGGAGTGGAGACCCTATGTTGGAAAAGAGACTAGGGAGTAGAGACCCTATACCGAATATTACATCAACTATGGAGTGGATACCCTATGTTGGAAAAGAGACTAGGGAATGGAGACATTATGTCTAAACTAAAATCAACTAGGGAGTGGAGACCCTATGTGGGAAAAGAGACTAGGGAGTGAAGACCCTATGTCCAAAATAACACCAAATAGGGAGTGGAGACCTTATGTTGGAAAAAAGACTAGGGAATGGAGACCCTATGTTTAAAATAACATTAACTAGGGAGTGGAGACCCTATGTCTAAAATAACAACAACTACGGAGTTGAGACCCTATGTCTAAAATAACATCAACTAGGGAGTGGAGACCCAATGTTGGAAAGGAGATCAGGGAGTGGAGATTCTATGTCTAAAATAAAATCAACCAGGGAGTGGAGATCCTATGTTGGAAAAGAGACTAGGGAGTGGATACCCTATGTCTAAAAGGTTATTAGGAAGGGGAGACCCTATGTCTAAAATAAAATAAACTAGGGAGTGGAGACCCTATGTATAAAATAACATCAACTAGGGAGTGGAGAACCTACGTTGAAAAGGAGACTAGGGAGTGGAGACCCAATGTCTAAAATAAAATCAACTAGGGAGTGAAGGCCTTATGTTGGAAAAGCGACTAGGGAGTGGAGACCCTATGTCTAAAATAAAATCAACTAGGAAGTGGAGACCCTATGTCTAAAATAAAATCAACTAGGGAGTGGAGACCCTATGTCTAAAATAAAATCAACTAGGGAGTGGAGAGCTTATGTTGGGAAAGAAGACTAGTGAATGGAGACCCTATGTCTAAAATAACATAAACTAGGGAGTGAAGACCCTATGTTGGAAAGGAGACTAGGGAGTGGAGACCCTATGTCTAAAATAACATCAACTAGGGAGTGGAGACCCTATGTTGGAAAAGAGACTAGGGAGTGGATACCCTATGTTGGAAAAGAGACTAGGGAGTGGAGAACCTATGTCTAAAATAACATTAACTAGGGAGTGGAGATTCTATGTCTAAAATAAAATCAACTACGGAGTGGAGACCCTATGTTGGAAAAGAGACTAGGGAGTGGAGACCCTATGCCTAAAATTACATCAACTAGGGAGTGGAGACCCTATGTTGGAAAAGCGACCAGGGAGTGGAGATTCTATGTCTAAAATAAAATAAACTATGGAGTGGAGATCCTATATTGGAAAAGAGACTAGGGAGTGGAGACCCTATGTTAGAAAAGAGACTAGGGAGTGGAGACCCTATGTCCAAAATAATATCAAATAGGGAGTGGAGACCTTATGTTGGAAAAGAGACTAGGAAGTGGAGAACCTATGTCTAAAATAACATTAACTAGGGAGTTGAGATCCTATGTCTAAAATAAAATAAACTACGGAGTGGAGACCCTATGTTGGAAAAGAGACTAGGGAGTAGAGACCCTATACCGAATATTACATCAACTATGGAGTGGATACCCTATGTTGGAAAAGAGACTAGGGAATGGAGACATTATGTCTAAACTAAAATCAACTAGTGAGTGGAGACCCTATGTTGGAAAAGAGACTAGGGAGTGAAGACCCTATGTCCAAAATAACACCAAATAGAGAGTGGAGACCTTATGTTGGAAAAAAGACTAGGGAAAGGAGACCCAATGTTTAAAATAACATTAACTAGGGAGTGGAGATACTATGTCTAAAATAACAACAACTACGGAGTTGAGACCCTATGTCTAAAATAACATCAACTAGGGAGTGGAGACCCAATGTTGGAAAGGAGACCAGGGAGTGGAGATCCTATGTCTAAAATAAAATCAACTAGGGAGTGGAGATCCTATGTTGGAAAAGAGACTAGGGAGTGGATACCCTATGTCTAAAAAGTTATTAGGAAGAGGAGACCCAATGTCTAAAATAAAATAAACTAGGGAGTGGAGACCCTACGTCTAAAATAACATCAACTAGGGAGTGGAGAACCTACGTTGAAAAGGCGACTAGGGAGTGCAGACCCAATGTCTAAAATAAAATCAACTAGGGAGTGGAGGCCCTATGTTGGAAAAGCGACTAGGGAGTGGAGACCCTATGTCTAAAATAAAATCAACTAGGAAGAAGAGACCCTATGTCTAAAATAAAATCAACTAGGGAGTGGAGACCCTATGTCTAAAATAAAATCAACTAGGGAGTGGAGAGCTTATGTTGGGAAATAAGACTAGTGAATGGAGACCCTATGTCTAAAATAACATAAACTAGGGAGTGAAGACCCTATGTTGGAAAGGAGACTAGGGAGTGGAGACCCTATGTCTAAAATAACATCAACTAGGGAGTGGAGACCCTATGTTGGAAAGGAGACTAGGGAGTGGAGATCCTATGTCTAAAATAAAATCAACTACGGAGTGGAGACCCTATGTTGGAAAAGAGACTAGGGAGTGGAGACCCTATGCCTAAAATTACATCAACTAGGGAGTGGAGACCCTATGTTGGAAAAGCGACCAGGGAGTGGAGATTCTATGTCTAAAATAAAATAAACTATGGAGTGGAGATCCTATATTGGAAAAGAGACTAGGGAGTGGAGACCCTATGTCCAAAATAACATCAAATAGGGAGTGGAGACCTTATGTTGGAAAAGAGACTAGGAAGTGGAGAACCTATGTCTAAAATAACATTAACTAGGGAGTTGAGATCCTATGTCTAAAATAAAATAAACTACGGAGTGGAGACCCTATGTTGGAAAAGAAACTAGGGAGTAGAGACCCTATACCGAATATTACATCAACTATGGAGTGGATACCCTATGTTGGAAAAGAGACTAGGGAATGGAGACATTATGTCTAAACTAAAATCAACTAGGGAGTGGAGACCCTATGTTGGAAAAGAGACTAGGGAGTGAAGACCCTATGTCCAAAATAACACCAAATAGGGAGTGGAGACCTTATGTTGGAAAAAAGACTAGGGAATGGAGACCCTATGTTTAAAATAACATTAACTAGGGAGTGGAGACCCTATGTCTAAAATAACAACAACTACGGAGTTGAGACCCTATGTCTAAAATAACATCAACTAGGGAGTGGAGACCCAATGTTGGAAAGGAGATCAGGGAGTGGAGATTCTATGTCTAAAATAAAATCAACCAGGGAGTGGAGATCCTATGTTGGAAAAGAGACTAGGGAGTGGATACCCTATGTCTAAAAGGTTATTAGGAAGGGGAGACCCTATGTCTAAAATAAAATAAACTAGGGAGTGGAGACCCTATGTATAAAATAACATCAACTAGGGAGTGGAGAACCTACGTTGAAAAGGAGACTAGGGAGTGGAGACCCAATGTCTAAAATAAAATCAACTAGGGAGTGAAGGCCTTATGTTGGAAAAGCGACTAGGGAGTGGAGACCCTATGTCTAAAATAAAATCAACTAGGAAGTGGAGACCCTATGTCTAAAATAAAATCAACTAGGGAGTGGAGACCCTATGTCTAAAATAAAATCAACTAGGGAGTGGAGAGCTTATGTTGGGAAAGAAGACTAGTGAATGGAGACCCTATGTCTAAAATAACATAAACTAGGGAGTGAAGACCCTATGTTGGAAAGGAGACTAGGGAGTGGAGACCCTATGTCTAAAATAACATCAACTAGGGAGTGGAGACCCTATGTTGGAAAAGAGACTAGGGAGTGGATACCCTATGTTGGAAAAGAGACTAGGGAGTGGAGAACCTATGTCTAAAATAACATTAACTAGGGAGTGGAGATTCTATGTCTAAAATAAAATAAACTATGGAGTGGAGACCCTATGTTGGAAAAGAGACTAGGGAGTGGAGACCCTATACCGAATATTACATCAACTATGGAGTGGAGACCCTATGTTGGAAAAGACACTAGGGAATGGAGACACTATGTCTAAACTAAAATCAACTAGGGAGTGGAGACCCTATGCTGGAAAAGAGACTAGGGAGTGAAGACCCTATGTCCAAAATAACACCAAATAGGGAGTGGAGACCTAATGTTAGAAAAAAGACTAGGGAATGGAGACCCTATGTTTAAAATAACATTAACTAGGGAGTGGGGACCATATGTTGGAAAAGACACTAGGGAATGGAGACACTATGTCTAAACTAAAATCAACTAGGGAGTGGAGACCCTATGTTGGAAAAGAGACTAGGGAGTGAAGACCTTATGTCCAAAATAACACCAAATAGGGAGTGGAGACCTAATGTTAGAAAAAAGACTAGGGAATGGAGACCCTATGTTTAAAATAACATGAACTAGGGAGTGGAGACCATATGTCTAAAATAACAACAACTACAGAGTTGAAACCCTATGTGTAAAATAATATCAACTAGGGAGTGGAGACCCAATGTTGGAAATGAGACCAGGGAGTGGAGATCCTATGTCTAAAATAAAATCAACTAGGGAGTGGAGATCCTATGTTGGAAAAGAGACTAGGGAGTGGATACCCTATGTCTAAAACGTTATTAGGAAGGGAAGACCCTATGTCTAAAATAAAATAAACTAGGGAGTGGAGACCCTATGTCTAAAATAACATCAACTAGGGAGTGGAGAACCTACGTTGAAAAGGCAACTAGGGAGTGGAGATCCTATGTCTAAAATAAAATCAACTACGGAGTGGAGACCCTATGTTGGAAAAGAGATTAGGGAGTGGAAACCCTGTGCCTAACATTACATCAACTAGGGAGTGAAGACCCTATGTTGGAAAAGAGATTAGGGAATGGAGACACTATGTCTAAACTAAAATCAACTAGGGAGTGGAGACCCTAAGTTGGAAAAGAGTCTAGGGAGTGGAGACCCTATGTCCAAACTAACATCAAATATGGAGTGGAGACCCTATGTTGGAAAACAGACTAGGGAGTGGAGAACCTATGTCTAAAATAACATTAACTAGGGAATGGAGACCCTATGTCTAAAATAACATCAACTAGAAAGTGGAGACTCTATGTTGGAAAGGAGACTAGGGAGTCGAGATCCTATGTCTAAAATAAAATCAGCTAGGGAGTGGAGACCCTATATTGGAAAAAAGACTAGGGAGTGGATACCCTATGTCAAACAAGTTACTAGGGAGTGGAGACCCTATGTCTAAAATAGAATCGACTAGAAAGTGGAGACCCTATGTCTAAAATAACATTAACAAGGGAGTGGAGATCCTATGTTGGAAAAGAGACTAGGAAGTGGAGATCCTATATCTAAAATAACATCAACTAGGGAGTGGAGACCCTATGTTGGAAAAGAGACTGGGGAGTGGAGACCCTATGTCTAAAATAAAATCAACTAGGGAGTGGAGAGCCTATGTTGGAAAAGATACTAGGGATTGGAGAGCCTATGTATAAAATAAACATCAACTAGGGAGTGGAGTTCCTATGTTGGAAACGAAACTAGGAAGTGGAGATCCTATGTCTAAAACAACATCAATTAGGGAGTGGAGACCCTATGTTGGAAAGGAGACTAAGGAGTAGAGACCCTATGTCTAAAATAACATCAACTAGGGAGTGGAGACCCTATGTTGGAAAGGAGACTAGGGAGTAGAAATCCTATGTCTAAAATAAAATCAACTACGGAGTGGAGACCCTATGTTGGAAAAGAGACTAGGGAGTGGAGACCCTGTGCCTAACATTACATCAACTAGGGAGTGGAGACCCTATGTTGGAAAATAGATTAGGGAATGGAGACACTATGTCTAAACTAAAATCAACTAGGGAGTGGAGACCCTAAGTTGGAAAAGAGACTAGGGAGTGGAAACCCTATGTCAAAAATAACATCAAATAGGGAGTGGAGACCCTATGTTGGAAAACAGACTAGTGAGTGGAGAACCTATGTCTAAAATAACATTAACTAGGGAGTGTAGATTCTATGTCTAAAATAAAATAAACTATGGAGTGGAGATCCTATATTGGAAAAGAGACTAGGGAGTGGAGACCCTATGTCAAATAGAAAAATTAATCTTTGTTTGAAAAAAATAGGAAACATGTGCAATCCAAAGGAACCTTGGAAGAAGCAGGTGCAGCCAAAAAGAAACCACGCGGAGACTAAAATAGCTCTACAGCAGCAATAACTTCAAAAGGGAAGTATTCTCCAAATTCTTTCCCACATTTTAATCATTCTCTTAAAATATAAAAAATATAAGAAAAAGAAGAAAGAAAGTCCAAAATCATGGTACTATAGGGTCTCCAATCCCTAGCTGCATTTTCCAA
Organism: Nicotiana tomentosiformis; assembly: GCF_000390325.3. NCBI lineage: Eukaryota > Viridiplantae > Streptophyta > Magnoliopsida > Solanales > Solanaceae > Nicotiana > Nicotiana tomentosiformis. The sequence goes on along the minus strand of NC_090815.1, from coordinate 131,399,397 downwards.
TATAGGGTCTCCAGTCCCTAGTTGAAATTATTTTAGACATAGGGTCTCCAGTCCCCAGTTGCAATTATTTTAGATATAGGGTCTCCACTCCCTAGTTGATTTCATTTTAGATACAGGGTCTCCACTCCCTAGTATTCTTTTCCAACATAGGATCTCGACTCCCTAGTATTCTTTTCCAACATAGGATCTCCACTCCCTAGTTGATGTTTATTTTAGACATAGGTTCTTCACTCCCTAGTCTCTTTTCCAACATAGGGTCTCCACTCTCTAGTTGATTTTATTTCAAACATAGGGTCTCCACTCCCCAGTATCTTTTCCAACAAAGGGTCTCCACTCCCTTGTTTATGTTATTTTAGACATAGGGTCTCCATTCCCTAGTTTTCTTTTCCAACATAAGCTCTCCACTCTCTAGTTTATTTTATTTTAGACATAGGGTCTCCACTCCCTAGTTGATTTTATTTTAGACATAAGGTCTCCACTCCCTAGTCATTTTTTAGACATATGGTCTCCACTCACTAGTCGCATTTCTAACATTGGGTCTCCACTCCATAATTGATTTTATTTTAGACTTAGGGTCTCCAGTCCCTAGTCCCTTTTCCAACATAGGGCCTCAACTCCCTAGTTGATTTTATTTTAGACATAGGGTCTCCACTCCCTAGTCGCCTTCTCAACGTAGGTTCTCCATTCCCTAGTTGATGTTATTTTAGACATAGGGTCTCCACTCGCTAGTTGATTTTTTTTCAGACATAGGGTCTCCACTCTCCGGTCTCTTTTCCAACATAGGGTCTCCACTCCCTAGTTGATGTTATTTTAGAAATAGGGTCTCCATTCCCTTGTCTTCTTTTCCAACATAGACTCTCCACTCCCTAGTTGATTTTATTTTAGACATAGGGTCTCCACTCCCTAGTTGATTTTATTTTAGACATAGGGTCTCCACTCCCTAGTCATTTTTTAGACATAGGGTCTCTACTCCCTAGTCTCTTTTCCAACATAGGGTCTCCACTCCCTAGTTTATTTTATTTTAGACATAGGATCTCCACTCCCTAGTCTCCTTTCCAACATAGGGTCTCCACACCCTAGTTGATGTTGTTTTAGACATAGGGTCTCAACTCCTTAGTTGATGTTATTTTAGACATAGAGTCTCCACTCCATAGTTAATGTTATTTTAGTCATAGGTTCTCCACTCCCTAGTCATTTTTCCAACATAGGGTCTCCACTCCCTATTTGATGTTATTTTGGACATAGGGTCTCCACTCCCTAGTCTCTTTTCCAACATAGGGTCTCCACTCCCTAGTTGATTTTAGTTTAGACATAGTATCTCCATTCCCTAGTATCTTTTCCAACATAGGGTCTCCACTCCCTAGTTGATTTAATTTTATGCATAGGGTCTCCACTCCCTAGTCTCTTTTCTAACATAGGGTCTCCACTACGTAGTTGATTTTATTTTAGACAATGGATCTCCAATCCCTAGTCTCCTTTCTAACATAGGGTCTCCACTCCATAGTTGATGTTATTTTAGACATAGGGTCTCCACTCCTTAGTCTTTTTTCCAACATAGGGTCTCCACTCCCTAGTTGATGTTATTTTAGACATAGGATCTCCACTTCCTAGTCTCTTTTCTAACATAGGGTCTCCACTCCCTAGTTGATGTTATTTTAGATATAAGGTCTCCACTCCCTACTCGATTCTATTTTAGACATAGGGTCTCCACTCCCTAATAACCAACAACCATTTCAAACAGAAAAATTAATCTTTGTTTGAAAAAAACAGGAAACATGTGCAATCCAAAGGAACCTTGGAAGAAGCAGGTGCAGCCAAAAAGAAACCACGCGGAGACAAAAATAGCTCTATAGCAGCAATAACTTCAAAAGGGAAGTCTTCTCCAAATTCTTTCCCACATTTTACTCATTCTCTTAAAATATAAAAAATATAAGAAAAAGTAGAAAGAAAGTCCAAAATCATGGTACTATAGGGTCTCCAATCCCTAGCTGCGTTTTCCAACATAGAGTCTCCAGTCCCTAGTTGAAATTATTTTAGACATAGGGTCTCCAGTCCCCAGTTGAAATTATTTTAGACATAGGGTCTCCACTCCTTAGTTGATTTCATTTTAGAAATAGGGTCTCCACTCCCTAGTATTCTTTTCCAACATAGGATCTCTACTCCCTAGTTGATGTTTATTTTAGACTTAGGTTCTCCACTCCCTAGTCTATATTCCAACATAGGGTCTCCACTCTCTAGTTGATTTTATTTCAAACATAGGGTTTCCACTCCCCAGTCTCGTTTCCAACAAAGGGTCTCCACTCCCTAGTTTATGTTATTTTAGACATAGGGTCTCCATTCCCTAGTCTTCTTTTCCTATATAAGCTTTCCATTCTCTAGTTGATTTTATTTTAGATATAGGGTCTCCACTCCCTAGTTGATTTTATTTTAGATATAGGGTCTCCATTCCCTAGTCATTTTTTAGATATAGGGTCTCCACTCACTAGTCGCTTTTCCAACATAGGGTCTCCACTCCCTAATTTATTTTATTTTAGACATAGGGTCACCAGTCCCTAGTCCCTTTTCCAACTTAGGGCCTCCATTCCCAAGTTGATTTTATTTTAGACATAGGGTCTCCACTCCTTAGTTGCCTTTTCAACGTAGGTTATCCACTCCCTAGTTGATGTTATTTTAGACATAGGGTCTCCACTCCATAGTTGATTTTATTTCAGACATCGGGTCTCCACTCCCCGGTCTCTTTTCCAACATATGGTCTCCACTCCCTAGTTGATGTTATTTTAGAAATAGGGTCTCCATTCCCTAGTCTTCTTTTCCAACATAGGCTCTCCACTCCCTAGTTGATTTTATTTTAGGCATAGGGTCTCCACTCCCTATTTGATTTTATTTTAGACATAAGGTCTCCACTCCCTAGTCATTTTTTAGACATAGGGTCTCCACTCCCTAGTCGTTTTTACAACATAGGGTCTCTCTCCCTAATTGATTTTATTTTTGACATAGGGTCACTACTCCCTAGTAGCTTTTCCAACATAAGGCCTCCACTCCCTAGTTGATTTTATTTTAGACATAGGGTCTCCACTCCCTAGTCGCCTTTTCAACGTCGGTTCTCCACTCCCTTGTTGATGTTATTTTAGACATAGGGTCTCCACTCCCTAGTTGATTTTATTTTAGACATAGTGTCTCCACTCCCTAGTAACGTTTTAGACATAGGGTGTCCACTCCCTAGTCTCTTTTCAAACATAGGGTCTCCACTCCCTAGTTTATTTTATTTTATACATAGGATCTCCACTCCCTAGTCTCCTTTCCAACATAGGGTCTCCACACCCTAGTTGATGTTGTTTTAGACATAGGGTCTCAACTCCTTAGTTGATGTTATTTTAGAGATAGAGTCTCCACTCCATAGTTAATGTTATTTTAGTCATAGGTTCTCCACTCCCTAGTCATTTTTCCAACATAGGGTCTCCACTCCCTATTTGATGTTATTTTGGACATAGGTTCTCCACTCCCTAGTCTCTCTTCCAACATAGGGTCTCCACTCCCTAGTTGATTTTAGTTTAGACATAGTGTCTCCATTCCCTAGTCTCTTTTCCAACATAGGGTCGCCACTCCCTAGTTGAAGTAATTTTATGTATAGGGTCTCCACTCCCTAGTCTCTTTTCTAACATAGGGTCTCCACTCTGTAGTTGATTTTATTTTAGACATAGGATCTCCAATCCCTAGTCTCCTATCCAACATAGGGTCTCCACTCCTTAGTTGAAGTTATTTTAGACATAGGGTCTCCTCTCCCTAGTCTTCTTTCCAACGTAGGGTCTTCACTCCCTAGTTAATGTTATTTTAAACATAGTATCTCCACTTCCTAGTCTCTTTTCCAACATAGGGTCTCCACTTCCTAGTTGATGTTATTTTAGACATAAGGTCTCCACTCCCTACTCGATTCTATTTTAGACATAGGGTCTCCACTCCCTAATAACCAACAACCATTTCAAACAGAAAAATTAATTTTTGTTTGAAAAAAACAGGAAACATGTGCAATCCAAAGGAACCTTGGAAGAAGCAGGTGCAGCCAAAAAGAAACCACGCGGAGACTAAAATAGCTCTACAGCAGCAATAACTTCAAAAGGGAAGTCTTCTCCAAATTCTTTCCCACATTTTATTCATTCTCTTAAAATATAAAAAATATAAGAAAAAGAAGAAAGAAAGTCCAAAATCATGGTACTATAGGGTCTCCAATCCCTAGCTGCGTTTTCCAATATAGGGTCTCCAGTCCCTAGGTGAAATTATTTTAGACATAGGGTCTCCAGTCCCCAGTTGAAATTATTTTAGACATAGGGTCTCCACTCCCTAGTTGATTTCATTTTAGATATAGGGTCTCCACTTTCTATTATTCTTTTCCAACATAGGATCTCGACTCCCTAGTATTCTTTTCCAACATAGGATCTCCACTACCTAGTTGATGTTTATTTTAGACATAGGTTCTTCACTCCCTAGTCTCTTTTCCAACATAGGGTCTCCACTCTCTAGTTGATTTTATTTCAAACATAGGGTCTCCACTCCCCAGTATCTTTTCCAACAAAGGGTCTCCACTCCCTTGTTTATGTTATTTTAGACATAGGGTCTCCATTCCCTAGTTTTCTTTTCCAACATAAGCTCTCCACTCTCTAGTTGATTTTATTTTAGATATAGGGTCTCCACTCCCTAGTTGATTTTATTTTAGACATAAGGTCTCCACTCCCTAGTCATTTTTTAGACATATGGTCTCCACTCATAGTCGCATTTCTAACATTGGGTCTCCACTCCCTAATTAATTTCATTTTAGATATAGGGTCTCCACTCCCTAGTCGCCTTCTCAACGTAGGTTCTCCATTCCCTAGTTGATGTTATTTTAGACATAGGGTCTCCACTCGCTAGTTGATTTTATTTCAGACATAGGGTATCCACTCTCCGGTCTCTTTTCCAACATAGGGTCTCCACTCCCTAGTTGATGTTATTTTAGAAATAGGGTCTCCATTCCCTAGTCTTCTTTTCCAACATAGGCTCTCCACCCTCTAGTTGATTTTATTTTAGACATTGGGTCTCCACTCTCTAGTTGATTTTATTTTAGACATAGGGTCTCCACTCCCTAGTCATTTTTTAGACATAGGGTCTCCACTCCCTAGTCGCTTTTCCAACATAGGGTCTCCACTCCCTAATTGATTTTATTTTAGACATAGGGTCGCTACTCCCTAGTCGCTTATCCAACATTAGGCCTCCACTCCCTAGTTGATTTTATTTTAGACATAAGGTCTCCACTCCCTAGTCGCCTTTTCAACGTAGGTTCTCCACTCCCTTGTTGATGTTATTTTAGACATAGGGTCTCCACTCCCTAGTGGATTTTATTTTAGACATTAGGTCTCCACTCCCTAGTAACGTTTTAGGCATAGGGTGTCCACTCCCTAGTCTCTTTTCCAATATAGGGTCTCCACTACCTAGTTGATTTTATATTAGTCATAAGATCTCCACTCCCTAGTCTCCTTTCCAACATAGGGTCTCCACACCCTAGTTGATTTTGTTTTAGACATAGGGTCTCAACTCCTTAGTTGATGTTATTTTAGACATAGGGTCTCCACTCCCTAGTTAATGTTATTTTAGACATAGGTTCTACACTCCCTTGTTGATGTTATTTTAGACATAAGGTCTCCACTCCCTAGTTGATTTTATTTTAGACATAGGGTCTCCACTCCCTAGTAATGTTTTAGACATAGGGTGTCCACTCCCTAGTCTCTTTTCAAACATAGGGTCTCCACTCCCTAGTTGATTTTATTTTAGATTATAGGATCTCCACTCCTTAGTCTCCTTTCCAACATAGGGTCTCCACACCCTAGTTGATGTTATTTTAGACATAGGGTCTCAACTCCTTAGTTGATGTTGTTTTAGACATAGGGTCTCAACTCCGTAGTTGATGTTATTTTAGACATAGGGTCTCCAATCCCTAGTTGATGTTATTTTAGTCATAGGTTCTCCACTCCCTAGTCATTTTTCCAACATAGGGTCTCCACTCCCTATTTGATGTTATTTTGGACATAGGGTTTCCACTCCCTAGTCTCTTTTCCAACATAGGGTCTCCACTCCCTAGTTGATTTTAGTTTAGACATAGGGTCACTGCTCCCTAGTAGCTTTTCCAACATAGGGTCTCCACTCCCTAGTTGATTTTATTTTAGACATAGGGTCTCCACTCCCTACTCGATTCTATTTTAGACATAGGGTCTCCACTCCCTACTCGATTCTATTCTAGACATATGTGCAATCCAAAGGAACCTTGGAAGAAGCAGGTGCAGCCAAAAAGAAACCACGCGGAGACTAAAATAGCTCTACAGCAGCAATAACTTCAAAAGGGAAGTCTTCTCCAAATTCTTTCCCACATTTTACTCATTCTCTTAAAATATAAAAAATATAAGAAAAAGAAGAAAGAAAGTCCAAAATCATGGTACTATAGGGTCTCCAATCCCTAGCTGCGTTTTCTAATATAGGGTCTCCAGTCCCTAGTTGAAATTATTTTAGACATAGGGTCTCCAGTCCCCAGTTGAAATTATTTTAGACATAGGGTCTCCACTCCCTAGTTGATTTCATTTTAGATACAGGGTCTCCACTCCCTAGTATTCTTTTCCAACATAGGATCTCGACTCCCTAGTATTCTTTTCCAACATAGGATCTCCACTCCCTAGTTGATGTTTATTTTAGACATAGGTTCTTCACTCCCTAGTCTCTTTTCCAACATAGGGTCTCCACTCTCTAGTTAATTTTATTTCAAACATAGGGTCTCCACTCCCCAGTATCTTTTCCAACAAAGGGTCTCCACTCCCTTGTTTATGTTATTTTAGACATAGGGTCTCCATTCCCTAGTTTTCTTTTCCAACATAAGCTCTCCACACTCTAGTTGATTTTATTTTAGACATAGGGTCTCCAATCCCTAGTTGATTTTATTTTAGACATAAGGTCTCCACTCCCTAGTCATTTTTTAGACATATGGTCTCCACTCACTAGTCGCATTTCTAACATTGGGTCTCCACTCCCTAATTGATTTTATTTTAGACATAGGGTCTCCAGTCCCTAGTCCCTTTTCCAACATAGGGCCTCTACTCCCTAGTTGATTTTATTTTAGACATAGGGTCTCCACTCCCTAGTCGCCTTCTCAACGTAGGTTCTCCATTGCCTAGTTGATGTTATTTTAGACATAGGGTCTCCACTCGCTAGTTGATTTTATTTAAGACATAGTGTCTCCACTCTCCGGTCTCTTTTCCAACATAGGGTCTCCACTCCCTAGTTGATGTTATTTTATAAATAGGGTCTCCATTACCTAGTCTTCTTTTCCAACATAGGCTCTCCACTCCCTAGTTGATTTTATTTTAGACATTGGGTCTCCACTCCCTAGTTGATTTTATTTTAGACATAGGGTCTCCACTCCCTAGTCATTTTTTAGACATAGGATCTCCACTCCCTAGTCGCTTTTCCAACATAGGGTCTCCACTCCCTAATTGATTTTATTTTAGACATAGGGTCGCTACTCCCTAGTCGCTTATCCAACATAAGGCCTCCATTCCCTAGTTGATTTTATTTTAGACATAGGGTCTCCACTCCCTAGTCTCCTTTTCAACGTAGGTTCTCCACTACCTTGTTGATGTTATTTTAGACATAGGGTCTCCACTCCCTAGTGGATTTTATTTTAGACATAGGGTCTCCACTCCCTAGTAACGTTTTAGACATAGGGTGTCCACTCCCTAGTCTCTTTTCCAACATAGGGTCTCCACTACCTAGTTGATTTTATTTTAGTCATAGGATCTCCACTCCCTAGTCTCCTTTCCAACATAGGGTCTCCACACCCTAGTTGATGTTGTTTTAGACATAGGGTCTCAGCTCCTTAGTTGATGTTATTTTAGACATAGGGTCTCCACTCCCTAGTTAATGTTATTTTAGACATAGGTTCTACACTCCCTTGTTGATGTTATTTTAGACATAGGGTCTCCACTCCCTAGTTGATTTTATTTTAGACATAGGGTCTCCACTCCCTAATAACGTTTTAGACATAGGGTGTCCACTCCCTAGTCTCTTTTCAAACATAGGGTCTCCACTCCCTAGTTGATTTTATTTTAGATTATAGGATCTCCACTCCCTAGTCTCCTTTCCAACATAGGGTCTCCTCACCCTAGTTGATGTTGTTTTAGACATAGGGTCTCAACTCCTTAGTTGATGTTATTTTAGACATAGGGTCTCCACTCCCTAGTTAATGTTATTTTAGTCATAGGTTCTTCACTCCCAAGTCGTTTTTCCAACATAGGGTCTCCACTCCCTAGTTGAAGTTATTTTAGATATAGGGTCTCCACTCCCTAGTCTTCTTTCCAACGTAGGGTCTTCACTCCCTAGTTGATGTTATTTTAGACATAGTATCTCCACTTCCTAGTCTCTTTTCCAACATAGGGTCTCCACTTCCGAGTTGATATTATTTTAGACATAAGGTCTCTACTCCCTACTCGATTCTATTTTATACATAGGGTCTCCACTCCCTAATAACCAACAACCATTTCAAACAGAAAAATTAATCTTTGTTTGAAAAAAACAGGAAACATGTGCAATCCAAAGGAACCTTGGAAGAAGCAGATGCAGCCAAAAAGAAACCACGCGGAGATAAAAATAGCTCTACAACAGCAATAACTTCAAAAGGGAAGTCTTCTCCAAATTCTTTCTCACATTTTACTCATTCTCTTAAAATATAAAAAATATAAGAAAAAGAAGAAAGAAAGCCCAAAATCATGGTACTATAGGGTCTCCAATCCCTAGCTGCGTTTTCCAATATAGGGTCTCCAGTCCCTAGTTGAAATTATTTTAGACATAGGGTCTCTAGTCCCCAGTTGAAATTATTTTAGACATAAGGTCTCCACTCCCTAGCTGATTTCATTTTAGATACAGGGTCCCCACCCCTAGTATTCTTTTCCAACATAGGATCTCCACTCCCTAGTATTCTTTTCCAACATAGGATATCCACTCCCTAGTTGATGTTTATTTTAGACATAGGTTCTTCACTCTCTAGTCTCTTTTCCAACATAGGGTCTCCACTCTCTAGTTGATTTTATTTCAAACATAGGGTCTCCACTCCCCAGTATCTTTTCCAACAAACGGTCTCCACACCCTTGTTTATGTTATTTTAGACATAGGGTCCCCATTCCCTAGTTTTCTTTTCCAACATAAGCTCTCCACTCTCTAGTTGATTTTATTTTAGACATAGGGTCTCCACTCCCTAGTTGATTTTATTTTAGACATAAGGTCTCCACTCCCTAGTCATTTTTTAGACATATGGTCTCCACTCATAGTCGCATTTCTAACATTGGGTCTCCACTCCCTAATTAATTTCATTTTAGACATAGGGTCTCTAGTCCCTAGTCCCTTTTCCAACATAGGGCCTCTACTCCCTAGTTGATTTTATTTTAGACATAGGGTCTCCACTCCCTAGTCACCTTCTCAATGTAGGTTCTCCTTTCCCTAGTTGATGTTATTTTAGACATAGGGTCTCCACTCGCTAGTTGATTTTATTTTATAAAAAGGGTCTCCATTCCCTAGTCTTCTTTTCCAACATAGGCTCTCCATTCCCTAGTTGATTTTATTTTAGACATTGGGTCTCCACTCCCTAGTTGATTTTATTTTAGACATAGGGTCTCCACTCCCTAGTCCTTTTTTTGACATAGGGTCTCCACTCCCTAGTCGCTTTTCCAACATAGGGTCTCCACTCCCTAATTGATTTTATTTTAGACATAGGGTCGCTACTCCCTAGTCGCTTATCCAACATAAGGCCTCCATTCCCTAGTTGATTTTATTTTAGACATAGGGTCTCCACTCCCTAGTCGCCTTTTCAACGTAGGTTCTCCACTCCCTTGTTGATGTTATTTTAGACATAGGGTCTCCACTCCCTAGTGGATTTTATTTTAGACATAGGGTCTCCACTCCCTAGTAACGTTTTAGACATAGGGTGTCCACTCCCTAGTCTCTTTTCCAACATAGGGTCTCCACTACCTAGTTGATTTTATTTTAGTCATAGTATCTCCACTCCCTAGTCTCCTTTCCAACATAGGGTCTTCACACCCTAGTTGATGTTGTTTTAGACATAGGGTCTCAACTCTTTAGTTGATGTTATTTTAGACATAGGGTCTCCACTACCTAGTTAATGTTATTTTAGACATAGGTTCTACACTCCCTTGTTGATGTTATTTTAGACATAGGGTCTCCACTCCCTAGTTGATTTTATTTTAGACATAGGGTCTCCACTCCCTAGTAACGTTTTAGACATAGGGTGTCCACTCCCTAGTCTCTTTTCAAACATAGGGTCTGCTGTAGAGCTATTTTAGTCTCCGCGTGGTTTCTTTTTGGCTGCACCTGCTTCTTCCAAGGTTCCTTTGGATTGCACATGTTTCCTGTTTTTTTCAAACAAATATTAATTTTTCTGTTTGAAATGGTTGTTGGTTATTAGGGAGTGGAGACCCTATGTCTAAAATAGAATCGAGTAGGGAGTAGAGACCTTATGTCTAAAATAACATCAACTAGGAAGTGGAGACCCTATGTTGGAAAAGAGACTAGGAAGTGGAGATACTATGTCTAAAATAACATCAACTAGGGAGTGAAGACCCTACGTTGGAAAGAAGACAAGGGAGTGGAGACCCTATATCTAAAATAACTTCAACTAGGGAGTGGAGACCCTATGTTGGAATAACGACTCGGGAGTGGAGAACCTATGACTAAAATAACATTAATTAGGGAGTGGAGACCCTATGTCTAAAATAACATCAACTAAGGAGTTGAGACCCTATGTCTAAAACAACATCAACTAGGGTGTGGAGACCCTATGTTGGAAAGGAGACTAGGGAGTGGAGATCCTATAATCTAAAATAAAATCAACTAGTGGTTATTAGGGAGTGGAGACCCTATGTCTAAAATAGAATCGAGTAGGGAGTGGAGACCTTATGTCTAAAATAGCGTCAACTAGGGAGTGGAGACCCTATGTTGGAAAAGAGACTACGAAGGGGAGATACTATATCTAAAATAACATCAACTATGGAGTGAAGACCCTATGTCTATGTTGGAAAAGAGACAAGGGAGTGGAGACCCTATGTCCAAACTAACATCAAATAGGGAGTGGAGACCCTATGTTGGAAAAACGACTAGGGAGTGGAGAACCTATGACTAAAATAACATTAACTAGGGAGTGGAGACCCTATGTCTAAAATAACATCAACTAAGGAGTTCAGACCCTATGTCTAAAACAACATCAACTAGGGTATGGAGACCCTATGTTGGAAAGGAGACTAGGTAGTGGAGATCCTATAATCTAAAATCAAATCAACTAGGAAGTGGAGACCCTATGTTTGAAAAGAGACTAGGGAGTGGACACCCTATGTCTAAAACGTTACTAGGGAGTGGAGACCCTATGTCTAAAATAAAATCAACTAGGGAGTGGAGACCCTATGTCTAAAATAACATCAACAAGGGAGTGTAGAACCTATGTCTAAAATAACATTAACTAGGGAGCGGAGACCCTATGTCTAAAATAACATCAACTAAGGAGTTGAGACCCTATGTCTAAAACAAAATCAACTAGGGTGTGGAGACCCTATGTTGGAAAAGAGACTAGGGAGTGGAGATCCTATGACTAAAATAAAATCAACTTGGTAGTGGAGACCCTATGTTAGAAAAGAGACTAGGGAGTGGACAACCTATGTCTAAAACGTTACTAGGGAGTGGAGACCCTATGTCTAAAATAAAATCCACTAGGGAGTGAAGACCCTATGTCTAAAATAACATCAACTAAGGAGTTCAGACCCTATGTCTAAAACAACATCAACTAGGGTGTGGAGACCCTATGTTGGAAAGGAGACTAGGGAGTGGAGATCCTATAATCTAAAATAAAATCAACTAGGGAGTGGAGACCCTATGTTTGAAAAGAGACTAGGGAGTGGACACCCTATGTCTAAAACGTTACTAGGGAGTGGAGACCCTATGTCTAAAATAACTAGGGAGTGGAGACCCTATGTCTAAAATAACATCAACAAGGGAGTGTAGAACCTATGTCTAAAATAACATTAACTAGGTAGTGGAGACCCTATGTCTAAAATAACATCAACTAAGGAGTTGAGACCCTATGTCTAAAACAAAATCAACTAGGGTGTGGAGACCCTATGTTGGAAAAAAGACTAGGGAGTGGAGATCCTATGACTAAAATAAAATCAACTAGGTAGTGGAGACCCTATGTTGGAAAAGAGACTCGGGAGTGGACACCCTATGTCTAAAACATTACTAGGGAGTGGAGACCCTATGTCTAAAATAAAATCCACTAGGGAGTGAAGACCCTATGTCTAAAATAACATCAACAAGAGAGTGGAGAACCTACGTTGAAAAGGCGACTAGGGAGTGGAGACCCTATGTCTAAAATAAAATCAACTAGGAAGTGGAGGCCTTATGTTGGATAAGCGACTAGGGAGTAGCGACCCTATGTCTAAAATAAAATCAATTAGGGAGTGGAGACCCTATGTTGGAAAAGCGACTAGGGAGTGGAGACCCTATGTCTAAAAAATGACTAGGGAGTGGAGACCCTATATCTAAAATAAAATCAACTAGGGAGTGGAGACCCAATGTCTAAAATAAAATCAACTAGGGAGTGGTGAGCCTATGTTGGAAAAGAAGACTAGGGAATGGAGACCCTATTTCTAAAATAACATCAACTAGGGAGTGGAGACCCTATGTTGGAAAAGAGACCAGAGAGTGGAGACCCTATGTCTGAAATAAAATCAACTAGCGAGTGGTGACCCTATGTCTAAAATAACATCAACTAGAGAATGGAGAACTTACGTTGAGAAGGCGACTAGGAAGTGGAGACCCTATGTCTAAAATAAAATCAACTAGGGAGTAGAGGCCCTATGTTGGAAAAGGGACTAGGGACTGGAGACCCTATGTCTAAAATAAAATCAATTAGGGAGTGGAGACCCAATGTTAGAAATGCGACTAGTGAGTGGAGACCATATGTCTAAAAAATGACTAGGGAGTGGAGATCTTATGTCTAAAATAAAATCAACTAGGGAGTAGAGACCCTATGGATAAAATAAAATCAACTAGAGAGTGGAGAGCTTATGTTGGAAAAGAAAACTAGGGAATGGAGACCCTATGTCTAAAATAACATAAATAAGGGAGTGGAGACCCTTTGTTGGAAAAGATACTGGGGAGTGGAGACCCTATGTTTGAAATAAAATCAACTAGAGAGTGGAGACCCTATGTTGGAAAAGAGACTAGGGAGTGAAGAACCTATGTCTAAAATAAACATCAACTAGGGAGTGGAGATCCTATGTTGGAAAAGAATACTAGGGAGTGGAGATCCTATGTTGGAAAAGAATACTAGGGAGTGGAGACCCTGTATCTAAAATGAAATCAACTAGGGAGTGGAGTCCCTATGTCTAAAATAATTTCAACTGGGGACTGGAGACCCTATGTCTAAAATAATTTCAACTAGGGACAGGAGACCCTATATTAGAAAACGCAGCTAGGGATTGGAGACCCTATAGTACCATGATTTTGGACTTTCTTTCTTCTTTTTCTTATATTTTTTATATTTTAAGAGAATGAGTAAAATGTGGGAAAGAATTTGGAGAAGACTTCCCTTTTGAAGTTATTGCTGTTGTAGAGCTATTTTAGTCTCCGCGTGGTTTCTTTTTGGTTGCACCTGCTTCTTCCAAGGTTCCTTTGCATTGCACATGTTTCCTATTTTTTTCAAACAAAGATTAATTTTTCAGTTTGAAATGGTTGTTGGTTATTAGGGAGTGGAGACCCTATGTCTAAAATAGAATCGAGTAGGGAGTAGAGACCTTATGTCTAAAATAACATCAACTAGGAAGTGGAAACCCTATGTTGGAAAAGAGACTAGGAAGTGGAGATACTATGTCTAAAATAACATCAACTAGGGAGTGAAGACCCTACGGTGGAAAGAATACTAGGGAGTGGAGATGCTATGTCTAAAATAACTTCAACTAGGGAGTGGAAACCCTATGTTGGAAAGGAGACTAGGGATTGGAGATCCTATGTCTAAAATAAAATCAACTACGGAGTGGAGACCCTATGTTGGAAAAGAGACTAGGGAGTGGAGACCCTATGCATAAAATTACATCAACTAGGGAGTGGCTACCCTATGTTCGAAAAGAGACTTGGGAATGGAGACACTATGTCTAAACTAAAATCAACTAGGGAGTGGAGACCCTATGTTGGAAAAGAGACTAGGGAGTGGAGACCCTATGTCCAAAATAACCTCAAATAGGGAGTGGAGACCCTATGTTGGAAAAATGACTAGGGAGTGGAGAACCTATGACTAAAATAACATTAACTATGGAGTGGAGACTCTATGTCTAAAATAACATCAACTAAGGAGTTGAGATCCTATGTCTAAAACAACATCAACTAGGGTGTGGAGACCCTATGTTGGAAAGGAGACTAGGGAGTGGAGATCCTATGTCTAAAATAAAATAAACTAGGGAGTGGAAACCCTATGTTTGAAAAGAGACTAGGGAGTGGACACCCTATGTCTAAAACGTTACTAGGGAGTGGAGACCCTATGTCTAAAATAAAATCAACTAGGAAGTGGAGACCCTATGTCTAAAATAACATCAACAAGGGAGTGGAGAACCTACGTTGAAAAGGCGACTTGGGAGTGGAGACCCTATATCTAAAATAAAATCAACTAGGGAGTGGAGGCCTTATGTTGGATAAGCGACTAGGGAGTAGCGACCCTATGTCTAAAATAAAACCAATTAGGGAGTGGAGACCCTATGTTGGAAAAGCGACTAGGGAGTGGAGACCCTATGTCTAAAAAATGACTAGGAAGTGGAGAACCTATGTCTAAAATAAAATCAACTAGGGAGTGGAGACCCAATGTCTAAAATAAAATCAACTAGAGGGTGGAGAGCCTATGTTGGAAAAGAAGACTAGGGCATGGAGACCCTATTTATAAAATAACATCAACTAGGGAGTGGAGACCCTATGTTGGAAAAGAGACCGGAGAGTGGAGACCCTATGTCTGAAATAAAATCAACTAGCGAGTGGAGACCCTATGTCTAAAAAATCATCAACTAGGGAATGGAGAACCTACGTTGAGAAGGCGACTAGGGAGTAGAGACCCTGTGTCTAAAATAAAATCAACTAGGGAGTGGAGGCCCTAAGTTGGAAAAGAGACTAGGGACTGGTGACCCTATGTCTAAAAAAAATAAATTAGGGAGTGGAGACCCTATGTTGGAAAAGCGACTAGTGAGTGGAGACCCTATGTCTAAAAAATGACTAGGGAGAGGAGACCCTATGTCTAAAATAAAATCAACTAGGGAGTGGAGACCCTATGTCTAAAATAAAATCAACTACGGAGTGGAGACCCTATATCTAAAATAAAATCAACTAGAGAATGGAGAGCTAATATTGGACAAAAAGACTAGGGAATGGAGACCATATGTCTAAAATAACATAAACTAGGGAGTGGAGACCCTTTGTTGGAAAAGCGACTGGGGAGTGGAGACCCTATGTTTGAAATAAAATCAACTAGAGAGTGGAGACCCTATATTGGAAAACAGACTAGGGAGTGGAAAACCAATGTCTAAAATAAACATCAACTAGGGAGTGAAAATCCTATGTTGGAAAAGAATACTAGGGAGTGGAGACCCTATTTCTAAAATGAAATCAACTAGGGAGTGGAGACCCTACGTCTAAAATAATTTCAACTGGGGACTGGAGACCCTATGTCTAAAATAATTTCAACTAGGGACTGGAGACCCTATGTTGGAAAACGCAGCTAGGGATTGGAGACCCTATAGTACCATGATTTTGGACTTTCTTTCTTCTTTCTCTTATATTTTTTATATTATAAGAGAATGAGTAAAATGTGGGAAAGAATTTGGAGAAGACTTCCCTTTTGAAGTTATTGCTGGTGTAGAGCTATTTTTGTCTCCGCGTGGTTTCTTTTTGGTTGCACCTGCTTCTTCCAAGGACCTTTGGATTTCAAAGATTAATTTTTCTGTTTGAAATGATTGTTGGTTATTAGGGAGTGGAGACCCTATGTCTAAAAAAGAATCGAGTAGGGAGTGGAGACCTTATGTCTAAAATAACATCAACTAGGGACTGGAGACCCTATGTTGGAAAAGAGACCGGAGAGTGGAGACCCTATGTCTAAAATAAAATCAACTAGGGAGTGGAGACCCTTTGTCTAAAATAACATCAACAAGGGAGTGGAGAACCTACGTTGAAAAGGTGACTAGGGAGTGGAGACCCTATGTCTAAAATAAAATCAACTAGGGAGTGGAGGCCTTATGTTGGAAAAGCTACTTGGGAGTAGTGACCCTATGTCTAAACTAAAATCAACTAGGGAGTGGAGACCCTATGTTGGAAAAGAGACTAGGGAGTGGTAACCCTATGTCCAAAATAACATCAAATAGGGAGTGGAGACCCTATGTTGGAAAAATGACTATGGAGTGGAAAACCTATGACTAAAATAACATTAACTATGGAGTGGAGACTCTATGCCTAAAATAACATCAACTAAGGAGTTGAGACCCTATGTCTAAAACAACATCAACTAGGGTGTGGAGACCCTATGTTGGAAAGGAGACTAGGGAGTGGAGATCCTATGTCTAAAATAAACTAAACTAGGGAGTGGAGACCCTATGTTTGAAAAGAGACTAGGGAGTGGACACCCTATGTCTAAAACGTTACTAGGGAGTGGAGACCCTATGTCTAAAATAAAATCAACTAGGGAGTGGAGACCCTATGTCTAAAATAACATCAACAAGGGAGTGGAGAACCTACGTTGAAAAGGCGACTAGGGAGTGGAGACCCTATGTCTAAAATAAAATCAACTAGGGAGTGGAGGCCTTATGTTGGAAAAGCTACTAGGGAGTAGTGACCCTATGTCAAAAATAAAATCAATTAGGGAGTGGAGACCCTATGTTGGAAAAGCGACTAGGGAGTGGAGACCCTATGTCTAAAAAATTACTAGGGAGTGGAGACCTTATGTCTAAAATAAAATCAAATAGGGAGTGGAGACCCTATGTCTAAAATAAAATCAACTAGGGAGTGGAGAGCCTATGTTGGAAAAGAAGACTAGGGAATGGAGACCCTATTTCTAAAATAACATCAACTAGGGAGTGGAGACCCTATGTTGGAAAAACGACCGGGGAGTGGAGACCCTATGTCTGAAATAATATCAACTATGGAGTGGAGACACTATGTCTAAAATAACATCAACTAGTGAGTGGATAACCTACGTTGAAAAGGCGACTAAGGAGTGGAGACCCTATGTCTAAAATAAAATCAACTTGGGAGTGGAGGCCCTATGTTGGAAAAAGGACTAGGGACTGGTGACCCTATGTCTAAAATAAAATAAATTAGGGGGTGGAGACCCTATGTTGGAAAAGCGACTAGTGAGTGGAGACCCTATGTCTGAAAAATGACTAGGGAGTGGAGACCCTATGTCTAAAATAAAATCAACTAAAGAGTGGAGACCCTATATCTAAAATAAAATCAACTAGAGAATGGAGAGCTTATATTGGAAAGGAAGACTAGAGAATGGAGACCCTATGTCTAAAATAACATAAACTAGGGAGTGGAGACCCTTTGATGGAAAAGAGACTGGGGAGTGGAGACCCTATGTTTGAAATAAAATCAACTAAAGAGTGGAGACCCTATGTTGGAAAACAGACTAGGGAGTGGCGAACCTATATCTAAAATAAAAATCAACTAGGGAGTGGAGATCCTATGTTGGAAAAAGAATACTAGGGAGTGGATACCCTATTTCTAAAATGAAATCAACTAGGGAGTGGAGACCCTATGTCTAAAATAATTTCAACTGGGGACTGGAGACCCTATGTCTAAAATAATTTCAATTAGGGACTGGAGTCCCTATGTTGGAAAACGCAGCTAGGGATTGGAGACCCTATAGTACCATGATTTTGGACTTTCTTTCTTCTTTTTCTTATATTTTTTATATTTTAAGAAAATGAGTTAAATGTGGGAAAGAATTTGTAGAAGACTTCCCTTTTGAAGTTATTGCTGTTGTAGAGCTATTTTTGTCTCCGCGTGGTTTCTTTTTGGCTGCACCTGCTTCTTCCAAGGTTCCTTTGGATTGCACATATTTCCTATTTTTTTTCAAACAAAGATTAATTTTTCAGTTTGAAATGGTTGTTGGTTATTATGGAGTGGAGACCCTATGTCTAAAACAGAATCAAGTAGGGAGTGGAGACCTTATGTCTGAAATAACATCAACTAGGGAGTGGAGACCCTATGTTGGAAAAGAGACTAGGAAGTGGAGATCTTATGTCTAAAATAATATCAACTAGGGAGTGGAGACCCTATTTTGGAAAAAAGACTAGGGAGTGGAGACCCTATATCTAAAATAACATCAACTAGGGAGTGGAGACCCTATGTTAGATAGGAGACTAGGGATTGGATATCCATTGTCTAAAATAAAATCAACTACGTAGTGGAGACCCTATGTTAGAAAAGAGACTAGGGAGTGGAGACCCTATGCATAAAATTACATCAACTAGGGAATGGAGACCCTATGTTGGAAAAGAGACTAGGGAATGGAGATACTATGTCTAAACTAAAATCAACTAGGGAGTGGAGACCCTATGCTGGAAAAGAGACTAGGGAGAGGAGACCCTATGTCCAAAATAACATCAAATAGGCAGTGGAGACCCTATGTTGGAAAAATGACTAGGGAGTGGAGAACCTATGACTAAAATAACATTAACTATGGAGTGGAGACTCTATGTCTAAAATAACATCAACTAAGGAGTTGAGACCCTATGTCTAAAACAACATCAACTAGGGTGTGGAGACCCTATGTTGGAAAGCAGACTAGGGAGTGGAGATCCTATGTCTAAAATAAAATAAACTAGGGAGTGGATAGCCTATGTTTGAAAAGAGACTAGGGAGTGGAGACCCTATGTTGGAAAAGAGACTAGGGAGTGGAGACCCTATCTCCAAAATAACATCAAATAGGGAGTAGAGACCCTATATTGGAAAAACGACTAGGGAGTGAAGAACCTTTGTCTAAAATAACATTAACTAGGGAGTGGAGACCCTATGTCTAAAATAACATTCAACTAAGGAGTTGAGACCCTATGTCTAAAACAACATCAACTAGGGTGTGGAGACCCTATGTTGGAAAGCAGACTAGGGAGTGGAGATCCTATGTCTAAAATAAAATAAACTAGGGAGTGGAGACCCTATGTTTGAAAAGAGACTAGGGAGTGGAGACCCTATGTTGGAAAAGAGACTAGGGAGTGGAGACCCTATCTCCAAAATAACATCAAATAGGGAGTGGAGACCCTATGTTGGAAAGAAGACTAGGGAGTGGAGATCCTATGTTTAAAATAAAATCAACTAGGGAGTGGAGACCCTCTATTGGAAAAGATACTAGGGAGTGGACACCCTATGTCTAAAACGTTACTAGGGAGTGGAGACTCTATGTCTAAAATAAAATCAACTAAGGAGTGGAGACCCTATGTCTAAAATAACATCAACAAGGGAGTGGAGAACCTACGTTGAAAAGGAGACTAGGGAGTGGAGATCCTATGTCTAAAATAAAATCAACTAGGGAGTGGAGGCCTTATGTTGGAAAAGCGACTAGGGAGTAGCGACCCTATGTCTAAAATAAAATCAATTAGGGAGTGGAGACCCTATGTTGGAAAAGCGACTGGGGAGTGGAGACCCTATGTCTAAAACATGACTAGGGAGTGGAGACCCTATGTCTAAAATATAATCAACTAGGGTGTGAAGACCCTATGTCTAATATAAAATCAACTAGGGAGTGAAGACCCTATGTTGGAAAAGAGACCGGGGAGTGGAGACCCTATGTCTGAAATAAAATCAACTTGGGAGTGGAGACCATATGTCTAAAATAACATCAACTAGGGAGTGGATAACCTACGTTGAAAAGGCGACTAGGGAGTGGAGACCCTATGTCTAAAATAAAATCAACTTGGGAGTAGAGGCCCTATGTTGGAAAAGGGACTAGGGACTGGTGACCCTATGTCTAAAATAAAATAAATTAGGGAGTGGAGACCCTATGTTGGAAAACCGACTAGTGAGTGGAGACCCTATGTCTCAAAAATGACTAGGGAGTGGAGACCCTATGTCTAAAATAAAATCAACTAGAGAGTGGAGACCCTATATCTAAAATAAAATCAACTAGAGAGTGGAGAGCTTATATTGGAAAAAAAGACTAGAGAATGGAGACCCTATGTCTAAAATAACATAAACTAGGGAGTGGAGACCCTTTGTTGGAAAAGAGACTGGGGAGTGGAGACCCTATGTTTGAAATAAAATCAACTAGAGAGTGGAGACCCTATGTTGGAAAAGATACTAGGGAGTGGAGAACCTATGTCTAAAATAAACATCAACTGAGGAGTGGAGATCCTATGTTGGAAAAGATTACTAGGGAGTGGAGATCCTATGTTGGAAAAGAATACTAGGGAGTGGAGATCCTATATCTAAAATGAAATCAACTAGGGAGTGGAGACCCTATGTCTAAAATAATTTTAACTGGGGATTGGAGGCCCTATGTCTAAAATAATTTTAACTAGGGACTGGAGACCCTATGTTGGATTACAGAGGTAACAAATTAATCGAAATTAGTATTAATTAAAAACTTGTATGTGCAAGTGAAAAGCAATTTACAAAGAGTTGACGTGGACAAGTAAAAAAGAGTTTTACAAATACTTTATATGAGTTGTACCATCAGAATAGTGTTGACTCGCCTATCAATTTACCTTCCTATTCGTCCATGGATAAAATATTTTGTCCTTATTAAGAAATAAAGATAATTCACGACAAAAAAAGTATCATAAACGTGAAGTTCCAATTTGATGGATGCATTCGTTCATTTCCTCCAGTAGATCATTTGTCAAATAATTTTACCCAAAGTAAAGAGAATATTAAATGAAATGCCATAAAAAGAGAACTCTAAAAGAATACATAAATGGATATTAATATATCAAGTAAATAAACAATTGGGGGGAGATGAAAAGTTTGAAACAATAATAGAGCATATAAATGATCGTTAAAATATATAATAAATAAATATAGAGAGGAGAAAAGTTGAATAATTGTAGACTTTAGACTTCTAAAAGTTAGATAAATGAGAAAAAAAAAGTTAGTATTATAAGAAAAATTAAATTATGGTGGATGTCTACTCTTCCTCCATGATCTTCTCAAATGCTTAATGACATATTCAATGATATATTTTTATGCTTAATGGCATATTCAATGACATATTTTTCTTCACTTTTCATGCTTATATAAAGGCCTTGTAATAGATAGGAAAATACACACAATTGAAGAAGAAATACTCTTCCTTCTCTCTATCTCTATTTCTTGTTCATATTTTACTAAATTGCTTTTATTTCATAACTTGTTCTTGTTCATGTTTTATTAAATTGCTTTTATTTCATAACTTGTTCTTGTTCATATTTTACTAAATTGCTTTTATTTCATAACTTGTTCTTGTTCATGTTTTACTAAATTTCTTTTATTTCATAACTTGTTCTTGTTCATGTTTTACTAAATTGCTTTTATTTCATAACACGTTATCAGCACGACTGTGCTCCCATTTTCGTACACCTCCATATAGGCATAGACTGTGCTTTGTGTTTGCTATCCTTATACCAACAATTCTGTGGTTATCAAACAAAATAAAGATGGAAGCCAATGGGCCGGATACTAATACAAGATAAGTTTTCATCTTTCTAGCTTATTCATATTTTTATTTTTATCTTCCACTAATCTCAAAAAATTTCTATTTTGCCATGATAACTTACAATAAGCTTTCAGTATTTTATTTCCATTTTGTTATAGCTTGAAAGTGTGCGAGCCCTGCATTGGCAAGTATAGTTTTTGCTTATTTTTTCTTGACGTCTGATATGAATTTTTAGTTATCGTTTGGCTATTTTTCAAGGGATCTATTCATGAACCAAATCAAAATGCATGAATATATATTTTGTAATTAATTTTTGAAACAGGTACTCTCTACTCAATTCTTTAACTTATATTTAACGTGCTGAATAGTGCTTACATATATGTGCGCGGATATCAGACAACCAATGTGCCCTTTACCCTTTTCATGCTAAGATGAATGTTACTATGACAATATTTAATGAATAGAACTAAACTGGTACTATTCCTGCATAGTTGGTTAAATGTATGTATAAATAAACATAATATTGTGGCAGGATAGTTGTAAACATAATAGATATTCTGATTTACAGTAAATCTTAGCCTTTTACTATCATCTATAATCCTTATATTGTGATGTGAATTGGATCGCATATGTAGATACTGGAAGTACTTCAGGAATTATATATATGCTTCCAAGTCCTAGTCTTTATTCTTACTTTATTGATTTGGTTTATCGTTTACAAAATTGGTAAGTGTTCTAACAGATTATCTAGTATTTATTTAAATGCACTTCTATTTGAATTCACGTAAATCTAAAGTGATAACACTTAGACGTTTTCGTCCTACAACCTTAAAAAGTGGTTATATTTTCAAATCTTGTTATAACTAATTTTGTTTATGTTTCTGACAACAAGATTGATAATTTAATCTTGTACTTTGGCTTATTATGCAACTAGTTAAGACATATTTAAGTTCTGGTGCACTATAATGATAAGAGTTGGGTTTGAGTCCCAACATATTTTGCCTAACATGCCTTTATATGGGTAAGGCATTGGATTTGAGTCACAATGCACAGTATCGATGAAAGAATCATAAAGCCCGCCCTACTTGATATGCTCCATTCAGTAAAGCGAATATGGCAACAATATATGATAAGTTTGAAAAACGACAAAATAATTTTTCATGACTGTATGAATGAACGAAGAACAATAAGGGTTCTCGATGTAATCCTTCAAAAAGGTGAAGGAAATATTTACCATCAAAATAGTATGAAAAACTTATAAAGCATGTCACAATAATTATACTCCATTTTTTTTTAAGAGAATATGACTTGTGATAAGCATTGAGAATGTAGACTCATTCCTGAAGGTGAATATAGCAGTATGTAATAAAAGTAATGAATAAAGACGTGCAATGCATGATTGTATACATACCACAACTCACCTCTAAGGGAGGTTTCAGACAAATAAAGATAATGAATATTACTGTGTAGTTACATGATTATATCATTGGTCGCATACAGGTGATACGCCAAAAATATTTTGTCATGCCTTATGAAAGTTATTAAAAGCAAATTAAAGCAAGAAATTATTTTGCTTATGATGATTTTGAACATGATAATTATTATGATATGATTCTCTTTGTGAAGGAGACATTCATTATATAGATGGTATGACAAAAGATTTTATAGTACAAAAGCAGTTAAGAGCTCTGAAAGAACTAATTTGTTACTACCAGGATGAATCAAATTGTTCATGACATTAATATTGTAGTAAGTCTCAAAAGAAATATTTTGATTTACAAATATATTAGCCAAAGTGGTTGGCATATTGAGACTATAAATGAAAAGAAGATTGAATATCTTTATATTACTATAATCATACCGGGTAAATATAAAAGGTTACCTGACTTTTTTTCTATTTGTACTACACAAAAATAAGCATGATGATGCAATTACAAGCCACAAGTAAAGTAGAGGTTTACTGAAATAAATATTAGTTGGCATGACCGGTTGACCATCTCGGTTCAATTATGATGCGAAAAATTAATTGAAAATTACATTGTCATATATTGAAGAAATATAAGATTCGTCAACAATTGTACTGCTTATTCTCATGATATACCAGTTAAGGTTGAGATTGAATCTCTTGATTTCTGGAACAAATAAAAGGTGATAAATATATGGGCCCAGTTACCTTCCATGTGGATCGTTTACTATTATATGATTTTAATAGATGCATCTATTCCATGGTAACATGTGCATTTGTTATCAACTTGCAATTTGGCTTTTGCAAGATTGATTGCTCAAATTATTAGAGCACAGTTCCAGAATATAAATTATGATGATTTATCTTGATAATACTGATTTAAATCCAAGTTGGTTTAGCAGAAATTGTATGCCTCCAATTATATCTAAACCATTGGTTATAAGAACAAAACTGCCAAACTAAAATTTGGTATGTGATGTATTATTTAATATACTACAGCACTTGTACGCATCTAGCCAAGTTATGATAAGTTCTCCCTATCACAATAGGTTCAGGGTCAGGAACCAAATAATTTTCATCTAGAAATATGAATGTGCTATATGATTTAATTGTTCCATCACAATGCACAAAGATGGATCCTCAAATAAGGCTAGAGATATGTGTTGGTGATCCCAAGAATAGGGGAGAAAATGGGCAGCTGAAAAAGTAATGCATGTAATGAATTATTATGAGTACATCTAGATCCTCGTATGAGAAAATGTGAACTTGAAGTTCAAGTGATAATTCATTTGCAAAATATTGCCAGGCGTATTTGCTGACCCAAAGCTAAATATCATATTCAGCTGCTAATGCTCCAAATAAAATAAAGTTCATAATGAATAGAGTCTATGGCATGCATGAAGCATAATAGACTAATCGGTTCCAAAGATAAAACTCCTTGAAGAAGGAGAGGAGCAAATGTTCAAGATGGTCATAATAAGGAGGCAAGTGCTCTAAAAGAGCACCACGACATAACACTTCATAAGACCTCATGGGAGAGGCTCAGGTACCTGAAAATAATAAGATAAAGAGATCTCAATAAGTTATGTCTTTATTGGGTAATAGTAGAACCGATATAAAATGATCGTCGACGATATTGTTAATATAATGTAGCGCTCAATATTATTAATATTGACGAGGATCTTGAGCTCAAATCTGTCATGAAATTTGGACAGTTTGGCCAAATGAAAAATACGCAATGAAAATTGATTTCACCTGAAAAATATGAAGTTAGACGGATAGTCCCAACACCTGAAAGTATAAAGCCAGTGGAGGTATAAATGTGTTCTTGTGCGAAAAAAAAGGTCAAGTCGATAGACATAAAGACGATTTGTGTCACAAGAAGATTTGTAAATATCCTGGCGTTGATTATATAGAGACATGTTCTCCTATGGTGGATGTCGCCATTTCAGGTTTTAATCTGGCAATACAAGAAAAACTGATATGCGTATAATGGAAATCATTGAAGGATTAAATTGTTCCGAAGCATATTAAGGTTCCCAAGAAATGTATTAAATAAAGCTTCAAAAATTCTTATACGGATTGAAACAATCAAGGCGCATATGGTATAATCGCCTGAGTGAGTACCTGCTGAAAGAAGGGTATAAGAATGATTCAATTTGTCCTTGTGTCCTTATAAAAAGATATGGATCTAAATTTATTATAATCACCGTATATGCTGATGATTTAAATATCATTGGAACTCGTAGGGAGCTTCCTAAAGCAGTAGAGCTTCCTAAAGCAGTAAACTATTTAAAGAAAGAATTTTAAATGAAAGATCTTGGAAAGACAAAATTTTGTCTTGGTCTAGAAATTGAGTATATGAAAGATGAATTTTTTGTTCATCAATCAGCATACACTAAAAAGATTTTAAAGCGATTCTATATGGATAAAGCATATCCATTCCGACCTCATGAAAATAATGAAGAGTTTCTTGGTCCCGAAGTACTATATCTTAGTGCAATTGGTGCACTAAATATATATTTCTAACATTACAAGGTTTGACATAACTTTTTCAGTTAATGTCTTAACAAGATATAGCTCTGCTCCTACAAGGAGACATTGGAATGGAATCAAACACATATTGCGGTATCTAAAAGGGACTACCGATATGGGATTATTTTATGGCAATGATTGCAGTCCCGATCTTATTGGTTATACCGATGCTGGGTATTTATCTGACCCATACAAGGCTCGATCTCAAACAGGCTATGTGTTTACATATGGAGGCACTGCCATATCTTGGCGATCGACTAAGTAATCAATCGTGGCTACGTCATCTAATCATGTTGAGATAATTGCTATTCATGAAGCAAGTCGAGAATGTGTATGGTTGAGGTCTATAATACACCTTATTCGAGACAAATGTGGTTTGAAGTGTGACAAACTACCCACAATTTTGTATGAAGACAATGCAGCATGCATAGCCCAATTGAAGGTAGGATTCATAAAAGGGGATAGGACAAAGCAAATTTCACCGGAGTTATTTTTCATGCATGATCTTCAAAAGAATGGTGATATCAATATGCAACAGATCCGTTCAAGCGATAATATGGCTGATTTGTTCACCAAATCTCTACCGACGTCAACCTTCAAGAAACTAGTGTACAAGATTGGGATGCGAAGGCTCAAGGATGTGAATTGATGCTCTCATTAGGGGGAGTTAATACATGTTATACTCTTTTTCTCTTACAAGGTTTTGTCCCACTAGGTGTTTCTTGCAAGGTTTTTAACGAGGCAACCAAAAGGCGTATTTCTAAACATGTGTACTCTTTTTCCTTCACTAGGATTTTTTTTCCATAGGATTTTTTTCCTAATAAGATTTTAACGAGGCACATTATCTATGGACATCCAAGAGGGAGTATTATAAGAAAAATCAAATTATGGTGGATGTCTACTCTTCCTCCATGATCTTCTCAAATGCTAAATGACATATTCAATGACATATTTTTATGCTTAATGACATATTCAATGACATATTTTTTTTCACTTTTCATGCTTATATAAAGACCTTGTAATAGATAGGAAAATACACACAATTGAAGAAGAAATACTCTTCCTTCTCTCTATCTCTATTTCTTGTTCATGTTTTACTAAATTGCTTTTATTTCATAACTTGTTCTTGTTTATGTTTTACTAAATTGCTTTTATTTCATAACATTTAGCTGTTTTTGTTTAATTATATCAACAAAGTAATATACATTTAGGGGGGGGCTCATTGAGCAGCCATCCCTTTTTTCCCTTCCCAATGTATGTCATCTTGTTCATGAAAAGAAATATCACATGTTCCTGTAAGTATTCCAAATTCACATCCAGTCTAAAAGAACAATCACCTAAACACGGATTTCTCTCCTCATTTTATACTTCCATTTATCTATAAAAAAAATACTTTTTATAACTAAAATTGGACTTTCACAAGCGCGGAATCAAGACGCAACAACTTTACATATTCATAAGAAGATAATTGTCAAATAGTTATACTCAAAGACAATAAAATAAAAGTTACATAAAATCTTCTAAAGACAAATGATTATGTGATTTTTCTTCTATTATTAAACGACGTAAGATTCAAACTCAAAATGAGAAAAGTCTCACGAAGAAGAAGAAGAAAAAGACAATGATTTTTCCCTTATAAGTCACAAAAAAGTGTAATTTCACCCTCTACCCCTCCCCCCTCCTCCCCGCTCCATATCAATAACCAGCAGGGAAAGATAATCCTATAAATATTACCAAATATTATTAACTTTACAAGTATTCCTTTTTCCATATATATGCATAACCATTCGCAGAAGACCAACATAATACGAATACCAAAAGAAGCAAGTGCACACTAAACCTAGGAAAAAAAAGGATATGAACAAATATATTTTTAAAAATGTATGATAAGAAAAAGGAAAATAAGAAAACTTCAAATCCTACACATAAAAATATATATTCAGATCTCTAAAGTATGAGAAAACTTCACGTCATACACAATTTTTGGCCGAATATTAACGTAGTATTTGTCGTCGGTTTGCCTTCGAATGTTTGAACTTCTGTTGTATGATAATCTATCAAACACAAAAGAACAAAATTAATCGAAACCATCAGTAATATCAATATCTTAACTACATATAATTAAACATCCTAATTTAAAATTTAAAATTTAAAATTATATAGCAAAAATCTCCAGTGACGGACTCAAGTGGTGGCTAGCGGGTTCAACTAAACCCGCTTCACAAAAAAATAATATTGTGTATATGTATAAATTAGAATTAAAGCTGTGTAAATTTTGCATAAATATTTTTTTTGAACCCACTTGACAACTACTATTTTATGACTAAATTTGTATACTTCTAAAATTGAACCCGCTTGCACAAAATCCTGGGTCCGCCACTGAAAATCTCTACGAAAGATTCTACACTACCGGACATACTGAAAGGGATGAAATAAATGGGCAAACATAGGACATTTGAAAACGATTAAAATTGGGAGATGTGGATATGCTTTTAGGTCCTTTTTTTCTTTTCTTCTTTTTTTTAAAACTTTGTTTTTTGGGTGATGAGACTTTTGGGCTTTATTGTTGATGTCGCACCTCCTTTTTCCCGAAGGATAGGGGAGTTTTTAATTAAAGTGGCATAAATCGAAATGAGATTATTTATTTAATTAGAGTCGCCACTTGAAATAATTTGTGGTGTCCCAAGTCACCGGTTTTGTTTTAAATCCCAAATCGAGAAAATTTGACTCTTATTTATGGTCCGCGAATACAGAAGACCGAATAAGGAATTCTGTTAACCCGGGAGAAGGTGTGAGGCACTCCCGAGTTCCGTGGTTTTAGCACGGTCGCTCAACTATTAATAATTGGCCTAATTATCTGATTTAATACATATTTGAAACCTACTGTGCATTTTTTACTTTAAAACTGCTTTTAATTAATTTAATCGCTTTTTAGTGCTTATGGAATTATTGCTGGAACAAGTTATGATGTCGTACACTTATCGTTTTGGTACATATTGCAAATCGCGCTACGTAAAATGCACCCGCGATGCACATCCGAACTTTGCTTTATGTATCGCTACTATGCCACGGGAACCGTACCCATAGTCGCGAGAAATTATTATTAATCGTGTCTAAAGTAAGCTACCATATTCATTAACTATTTACTAAAGCTAATTAGAGATTATTGTAAGGCATGAGAATTATGGAAGGAGCTATTACTCTACCTTTAAAATTATGAGACATTTATCTTAATCTATTGACTAAAATCAATGAGGTCCAGAGATTAAACTTGTTAAGCCCAAGAACATTGTTAAAGATCACTGTCACATTATTAAAAGCAGTAACCGCCCAACTGAAACTCAAATGAAGATAGTTGAATTACCCAAGAATTTTCATTATCACCTCCTCGTAATCGAGATCCTCAATAATGAAACTAATTCAAGAGACTACTAGAGGAAGCATAGCACATTCATAAATCACAACGTCACTTACTAATGTGACCGGAGAAAGTCACATTTTCATACCTGAAACCAACCAAAATCATATGTAAATGAAAATAGACTTTTTGTTATTGTATTCTAACCTTTTTGCTGCATACAAAGCAAGCTAGCACCAAAGAAATAGCAACGCTCAAACGAGGTATTAACTGGAACCCCGGACCGGCAACGCAACCTCGAACAGAAAATTGAAACTCGAGTCGTCGGAAAATCGCAAGACCGGCTAAATCTGAACAGT
This sequence comes from Nicotiana tomentosiformis, assembly GCF_000390325.3. Lineage (NCBI taxonomy): Eukaryota > Viridiplantae > Streptophyta > Magnoliopsida > Solanales > Solanaceae > Nicotiana > Nicotiana tomentosiformis. Next base: position 131,369,947 of record NC_090815.1, on the reverse strand, counting down.
TTCAGGCCGAAATCTGGTGGTGTTCGAACCTGAACTTTTGTATAGAGATGTTCTGGTTTTGCCGATCTGCTAAAATTCGACTCACAATGTTTTTTTTTTAACTTGCTGAAAATATCATCACCAAACTACAACTTTTCTTTTTTTCAGAGAGAGTGACGATGGAGATCTCTCTATATTTGGGAGGTGCGGCTGATTTTAGGTGTGGCTGTTTTTTTTTTTTTGAAGAAGGGGTGACTGCGGGAGTCTTTTGTGTCTGAAGTGGGGGAATTAACTTAGGGTTTTGGGGTGTTAATTTGGTTTTTATATGGTAATGGGGAGTGAGTATTGGCCCTCGGATGAAAGTAGATCAATGGTTATGATTAAGGGAGGAGGGGTTTGATGGATGATAAAAGGGTTTGGGCTAAAATGGATTGGGAAGAATAGATCTTTGTCTTGGTAGGCCACTAAAATCCGAAAATGAACTCCCAATAGGCCCAAATTAAATTTTTTCTCATTGAATAAAAATAAAAATAAAAATACTACCAAAATATACTAATTAATCTTAGTTAATAAGAATACATCATTAAAGTGAACTATATATTAAAATGAAAATATTTTTGGTATTTTTTTAAAATGTTATAAATATTATAAAATAATAATAAGCTAAAAAAACGTTATAAAACTATTTTTGTGTTTTCAAACTTATGTTTTACAATTAAACCTAAAAGTTGACTAGAAATCCTATTAAAAATAAAAATAAGCAAATATTTTTAAAATACTACTTTTAAAAGTTACGCGAATTAAAAATTATGTGCTTACAGTTGATATTTGATAGATAAATGTGTGTGAGGCTTTTGAAATTCCACTAGAAAGAAACGGTTCTTTATTTATGAGGCGTTTCAATTTTGAATTGGTGGAAACAGCTGTTTATTTGATAATGAATTGAAGCTTTTATACATTAAATTGGACATAAAGAATAAGAGAGAAAAAGGCAAAAAATTCAGATAAAAGATAAATATGAATGTTGGGCAATGAGATGCGCCACATCATTTTTTTTTTGCCCAGCTTTATATATATATATATATATATATATATTAGTAAATTTGTCCGCGGTTCGCGCGGTTATAAAAAAACCATATATCAATATGACCACAACATTTTAACTAATGTTTTCTTTTGCTCCTATCTGTATTTCCTTTACACTCTTCTTATAAACAGAGAAAAGTAACTCACCATCTTCCCTTTCCTTGCCTAAAAAAAATATCTCCATATAAGCAAATAAACAGAAAAGGAGAAGAAAAAAAATAAAGCGATTTCAAATAGAGAAGACTCCTTTTATTTTTCCTACAAGAACACTTGCAATACTTCCCCCCACATAATTAGTTTCAAAAAAGAAAGAACAATAGTTTTATGGAGCATTTAAAAGAGCAATATATGTCAAGAGTCATTAAAGGGAACATAATCAAATAGGGTAAGTAAATATATTAATTGTCACACGTAAAATCGCTTGTGAAATCTTATTTAAATAGCAGCGGGCTTCACAGTATAAAGCGCAACATCTATCAAGATCTAAAACTTTTAAATGGAATTTGATCTATGTACACTTTCAATATTAGAAAAAGTGAATGTGAAAGCATAACATTTCTACTCTTGTGACAACTTTGAAGTACTGACAACTTTGAAGTTACTGACTACTTTGAAAAGTTTAAATTCTTGATCTTTCACCCTCAAACACCTACAATCAGATTTTGTAACTATTGCGTGACCTAAAAATTAAAGGGAAAAAACATAAGAAAATATATTGTAAAAGTTTAACTAAACATACCTTGATTAACAATGTGATTTGTTAGTCTTAATGTTAAGAGTGACTTCCATATTTGCATCTGACTTTCTACGTCAAGAATGATATTATTTTGTTATGGAATTGTAACGACCCGACTTGTCATTTTAAGAATTTACGTCCCGTTCAGTGACTTAAGGTTTCGAGCAGCCTCGCGATATGTATTATGACCCGCGTGTGTAGTCAAGTTTAAATTTCGGATGATTCAGAGTGATTTGGGACACTTAGTTCCTAAAAAGGGAGTTTAAGTTTTAAGATTTTGACCGTAGTCGGAATTATATGAAGACGACTCCGGAATGGAGTTCTGTCAGTTCCGTTAGCTCCGTATGATGATTTTGGACTTAGGAGCGTGTCCGGAAAATTATTTGGAGGTCCGTAGTGGAAATAAGCTTGAAATGGCGAAACTCAAAATTTTGGAAAGTTTTGACCAGGGGGTTGACTTTTTGATATCGAGGCCGGAATGCGATTCCGAGAGTTGGAACAGTTCCGTTATATTATTTGGGACTTGCCTGCAAAATTTGACATTATTCCGGGTTGGTTTGATAGGTTTCGGCACGAGTTTTAGAAGTTGGAAGTTTTAGAAGTTCATAAGTTCGATTTGTAGTGCGATTTGTATTTTCGGCGTAATTTGATATGATTTGAAACCTCGAGCGAGTCCGTAATATGTTATGGGACTGGTTAGCATGATTGGACGGAGTCCCGAGGGGCTCGGGTGTGTTTCGGAGTGGTTTCGGACCAAATTGGAGCTGTTTGGACTGTTGTTGCTAAAGTCTGGTTTCCTTCTTCGCGAACGCGAAGGAAGTCCCGCGTTCGCGAAGAGGAGTTTGAGGGGCTGATGATTTGTCCTTTGCGAACGCGAAGTTGCGAACGCGAAGAAGGAATAGGGGAAGCCTTCGCGAACGCGGCCCAAGCAACGCGAAGAAGAAAAGGAAGATAGGGGCATGGGGTCGTTTGGCCTTCGCGAACACGAAGCTTGGAACCCGAACGCGAAGGAGTTAGTCAGCAGGTCATCGCGAATGCCACGAGGGGTTCGTGAACGCGAAGAGGAAATGATAGGGCAGAAATAATTGGCATTTGCGAACGCGACGGGGAGGTCGTGAACGCGATGAAAGATTTGAGGCAGTTGGGTTTTGGCCTTCGCGAACGCGAGGTAATGGTCGCGAACGCGAAGAAAGCCTATCTGGCAGAATTAAAAGTCCCAAAAATGGGGGTTTGAGTTCATAACTCAAAATCAAAGTTGGAGCTCGGTAGAAGGCGATTTTTGGAGAGATTCTTGCGTGGGTGTTTGGGGTAAGTGATTCTTATCTAGTTTTGATTAATTTTCATGATTATGTCTTTGAATCCATCGTTTAATTCGGATTTAATGGAAGAAAAATCAAGATTTTTGTAAAATCTTCCCAAAATGAAAATTTAAGATTTGGAGGTCGATTTGTTATTGGAATTCGATAAAATTGGTATGGTTGAACTCATATCTGAATGGGTGTTCGAATTTCATGAAAATTATGTCGGGTTTCGAGAGGCGGGTCCCGCATTGACTTTTGTTGACTTTTTGGAATAAATTTTTAAGTCGACGTATTATTATCCGGAATTGTTTCCGATGAATTTTAATGAAGTTGTATAATTAATTTGGATAGATTTGAACGGCTCGAAGGTCAATTCAAGCAAGAAGGCGATTTTGGAATATCGGCAAAACTTCAAAAAGGTAAGTGTCTTGCTTAACCTCGAGTGAGGGAAATTTCCCTTAGGCATTGAGTCTTATGTGCAACTTGGGTAATTGAAAACCATGTACGCGAGGTGACGAGTACGTACTTGGTTTATATGTGCAAATTTTATTGAGTTAAAAGTCTTGAGCATATTGTGGAGTAAATTGGATAATTGTTGGTATGTATTTAATCATCTACTTGTCGTGCCTAAACCCTTGTTGTTGACTCTGTTGTTATATGACAATGTGATGTGATTGTTAATTGATTATTTATGAAATTTCGTGAATTTGCTAGTTTGATAATGTCACGACCCAAAACTAACCCCTGTCGTGATGGCGCCTATCGTGGAACTAGGCAAGCCGACTCATTTCAAAAACAAAATGATATTTTCATTTCAAAGATAATTTCAAGGTTATTTAACATAAAACCTCCATTTAAAGAGTTCAAATCAAAGAAAAATAGAAGTGCGGAAAAGAAAAGCCCGACATCGAGGTGTCACTAGTCATGAGCATATACTACAATTTATCTAACAATATCAAGGCTAACTCAGCCCGAAAAATAGCTAAATACAACTAGAGGAAGATAAGAGGGAGAAGAGCAGGGGCTGCGATCGCCAAACAGCTACCTTGCTATCTCCAAGAAAATCTGCAACCAGAACACTCAGTAACCGCTACCGTGTCCAGCTATACCTGAATCTGCACACAAGGTGTAGGGAGTAATGTGAGTACACCAACTCAGTAAGTAACAACAATAAATAAAGACTGAGCAGTAGTGATGAGCAATAAAGCATAAAACGTTCATATCAGGAAATCTCAGTAAAATACCACATGCTTTAAAAATCAGGATTTGAATCAAACATCTCGTTTAAACCCAGTTCCAGTAAAAATTATTTAAAGATATTTTTCCAACAGTTTTTCTAATGAAGGCTCAATGCAAAGGTGAGCAAAAATGATGAAATCATAAACAGACCCTCGGGCAAAACATCACTCATATACAGCCCCTCGGGCAAACCGCACAGTCACTCGTGCCACTCGGGCATACCTCACAATCACTCTTGCCACTCGGGCATACCTCACTATCACTCTTGCCACTCGGGCATACCTCACTATCACTCTTGCCTCCCAGTCACTCAGCACTCGGCACTCGCACTCAGTAGGTACCTGCGCTCACTGGGGGTGTGTACAGACTCCGGAGGGGCTCCTTCAGCCCAAGCGCCATAATAATAAAGTATGCTGCAGGAGGGCAACCCCGATCCACACTCATCCTCACAAATCAGGCCCTCGGCCTCACTCAGTCATAAAGTATGCTGTAGGCGGGCAGCCCCGATCCACACTCATCCTCACAAATCAGGCCCTCGGGCATTTCAGTAAAACAGGGCATTCGGCCCAAAACATTTATATGCATCAAAATAGAGCCATTAAATTGAGTTATGAGGTAAATAAATATAAACATGACTGAGTCTAGATTTTCAATCGAAAACAGTGAGAGGATGGTAAGAAACAACCCCTAAGGGTCTAAACAGCATTGGCGCAAGGCCCAAACATGGCATTCAGCCCAATTTATAGAAATTCTTTCTAAAACATATAAGTATCAAATGGTTTCAACAAAGGATGCAACTTTACAGTTGCTACGGGATGGACCAATCATAAATCCCCAACAGTGCACGCCCACACGCCCGTCACCTAGCATGTACGTCACTTCAAAATAATAGAATAATACGAAATCCGGGGTTTCATACCCTCAGGACTAGATTTACAATCGTTACTTACCTCAAACCGGTCAAATCTCTACCCCGCAATGCTCTGGACTCTGCCTTCAAATGCTCCAAATCTATTCACAATCAGTATAATTCCATCAATATACGCTAATGGAATGAATTCCACAAGAAAAGCTTCAAAATTAGACCAAAACCCGAAATTGGCTAAAAACTCGATTGTGGGGTCCATGTCTCGGAACCCGAAAAAATTAATAAAATCAGAAAGCCCATTCAACCACGAGTCTACCCATACCAATTTTACCAAAATCCGACCTCAACTCGACCCTCAAATCTACAAATCTTATTTCCAAACTTCTAAGTTCCAATCTCTGATTTACACCTCAAAATCATGTAATCTAGTCGGATTATTCGATGATAATTCAATATTATGGAGTAGAAATGATCACAAGGGACTTACCTCAAGTTTTCCTTGAAAATATATCAAAAAGCGCCTCTTCTCAAGCTCCAATTTGTCAAAAATGGCAAATGGGACGAAGTCCCTGTTTTTATAATTCTGCCCAGACATCCTCGATTCTGCCTCGATCTTGGCCCTCGATCTTGGCCTTCGATCGAGGTCCTAGATCCTGGTCCACGGTCCTGCCCCTTGATCCTGGCCCTCGATTATGTCTTCGACCCGGCCTTCGACCGTGACCCTCGACCCCGGGCTCGATCATGCCTTCGATCGTGGCCCTCGACTCTGGGCTCGATCATGGCTTCGATCGTGGCCCTTAACCCTGAGCTTGATCTGGGCTTCGATCGTGGCCCTCGACCCTAAGCTCGATCTGGGCTCACATCTGGGCTCGATTTTCGGGCAGAAGCAATTTCCAACAGAAGGAAATTGCAGCGGCTGTTCTAGTTCAATTTTTGATCCGTTAACTATCCGAAACTCACCCGAGGCCCTCGGGACCTCAAGCAAATATACCAACAAGTCCTAAAACATTATACGAACTTAGTCGAATCCTCAAATCACCTCAAATAATGCTAAAACCATGAATTACACCCCAATTCAAGCCTAATGAACGTTGAAATTTCTAATTTCTACAAACAACTCCGGAACCTATAAAATCACGTCAGATTGCCCTCACATTTTGCACACAAGTCCTAAATGACATAACATAGGTATTCCAATTTGCAGAATACGATTCCGACACCGATATCAAAAAGTCAACCCCCCGGTCAAACTTCTCAAAAATAAAACTTTCGGCATTTCAACCTTAATTCCTCTACGGACTTTCAAATAATATTTCGGACACGCTCCTAAGACCAAAATCACCATACGGAGCTATTGGAATCATCAAAATTCAAATCCGAGGTTGTTTACATATAGGTCCATATCCGGTCCACTTTTCTAACTTAAAATTTTCAATTATGAGACTAAGTGTCTCATTTCACTCCGAGTTCCTTCCGGACTCGAACCAACTAACCCGATATAACATAATATAGCTGAATAACATAAAAAGAAGTAGGAATGGGGAAAAGAAGGTTATAACTCTCGAAATGACCGGCCGGGTCGTTACATCCTCCCCCTCTTAAACATTCGTTCGTCCTCGAACAGGTCTAGAAACATACTTGGAGTCTCGAATAGGCGTGGATATCTGCTCCGCATCTCCCGTTCGGTCTCCCAGGTGGCCTCCTGCACAGGCTGACCTCTCCATTACACCTTCACTAAAGCTATATCCTTTGATCTCAACCTTCGGACCTGCCGATCCAAAATAGCCACCGGCTCCACATCATAAGTCATATCACCCTCTAACTGAACCGTGCTGAAATCCAAAACATGGGACGGATCTCCAATATACTTTCGGAGCATGGAAACATGAAACACTAGATGCACACTCGACAAGCTGGGTGGCAAGGCAAGCTTATAAGTCACCTCTCCTATCCTCTGAAGCACCTCGAAAGGCCCAATGAACCGGGGGCTCAACTTGCCCCTCTTCCCATACAAAGCTTCGTACGGAGCCATCTGAATACTCGACTGATAACTGTTGTTATATGCAAACTCCGCGAGTGGCAGAATCTGGTCTCATGAACCCCCAAAGTCAATGAAACAAGCACGCAACATGTCCTCCAATATCTGAAGAGTGCGCTCGGACTGCCCGTCCGTCTGAGGGTGAAAAGTCGTGCTTAACTCAACCTGAGTACCCAACTCTCGCTGCACGGACCTCTAAAACTGCGATGTGAACTGAGTACCTCTATCTGAAATGATGGAAACTGGGACACCATGCAGGCGATCAATCTCTCGGATGTAAATTTCAGCCAACCGCTCTGAAGAGTAAGTAATACCAAATGGAATGAAGTGCGCGGACTTGGTCAGCCGATCCATAATAACCCAAATAGCGTCGAACTTCCTCGAAGTCCGTGGGAGCCCAACTACAAAGTCCATAGTGATCCGCTCCCACTTGCACTCTGGGATCTCTAACCTCTGAAGCAAGCCACCCGATCTCTGATGCTCATTCTTAACCTGCTGGCAGTTTAGACACCGAGCCCCAAACCCAACTATATTCTTCTTTATCCGCCTCCACCAATAGTGCTGCCTCAAATCCTGGTACATCTTCGCGGCACCCGGATGGATGGAATACCGCGAGCTGTGGGCTTCCTCAAGAATCAGCTCTCGAAGCCTATCTACATTAGGCACACATATCCGGCCCTGCATTCTCAGCACCCCGTCATCACCAATAGTCACATCCCTAGCATCACCTCTCCGAACCCTGTCCTGAAGAACGAGCAAGTGAGGGTCATCATACTGACGCTCCCTGATACGGTCATAAAGAGAAGACCTGGAGACCACATAAGCCAATACCTGACTAGGCTCCGAAATATCCAATCTAACAAGATGGCCTGCCAAGGTCCTAACATCTAATGCCAAAGGTCTCTCTGCTGCTGGAAGATATGCTAAACTCCCCAAACTCTCTGCCCGGCGACTCAAAGCATCGGCCACCACATTGGCCTTCCCCAGATGGTACAAGATAGTGATATCATAGTCCTTAAGAAGCTCCAACCATCACCGCTGACGCAAATTAAGCTCCTTCTGCTTTAACAGATACTGCAGACTTCGGTGATCAGTATAGATCTCACAATGAACCCCATACAAATAATGACGCCAAATCTTCAAGGCATGAACAATAGCTGCTAACTCAAGATCATGGATAGGATAGTTCTTCTCATGGGTCTTCAACTGGCGCGAGGCATAGGCAATCACCCTACCCTCCTGCATCAAAACACAACCAATGCCTATCCTTGAGGCATCACAATACACGGTGTAAGAACCTGAAGCTGATGGCAAAACTAACACTGGAGCTGTGGTCAAAGCAGTCTTGAGCTTCTGAAAGCTCTCCTCACATTCATCCGACCACCTAAATGGAGCACCCTTTTGGGTCAATTTGGTCAAGGGCGATACAATAGATAAAAATCTCTCCACAAAGCGACGGTAGTAACCCGCCAAACCAAGAAAACTCCTAATCTCCATGGCTGAGGACGGTCTGGGCCAACTCTGCACCGCCTCTATCTTCTTCGGATCCACCTGAATACCCTCACTGGACACCACGTGCCCCAAGAATGCTACTGAACTGAGCCAAAACTCACATTTAGAGAACTTTGCATAAAGCTTCTCCTCCCTCAATCTCTGCAATACAACCCTCAAATGCTGAGCGTGCTCTTCCTAGCTACGAGAGTACATCAGGATGTCGTCAATGAATACAACGACGAATGAGTCCAAATAGGGCTAGAATACACTATTCATCAGATGCATGAACATTGCTGGGGCATTGGTCAGCCCAAAAGACATCACCAAGAACTCATAATGGCCATATCGGGTTCTGAAAGGTGTCTTGAGAAAATCTGAATCCCGAATCTTCAGCTGGTGATAACCGGACCTCAAATCAATCTTGGAGAACACCCTCGCTCCCTGAAGCTGGTCGAATAAATCATCAATGCCAGGCAAAGGATACTTGTTCTTGACTGTGACCTTGTTCAACTGCCTATAATCAATACATATTCTCATGGAACCATCCTTCTTTTTCACAAATAGAACCGATGCACCCTAAGGTGACACACTAGCCGAATAAACCCCTTATCAAGGAGTTCCTAAAGCTGTTCTTTCAATTCCTTCAACTCCGCCAGTGCCATACGATACGGTGGAATAGAAATGGGCTGAGTGCCCGGTACCAAATCAATACCAAAGTCAATATCCCTGTGACATGGCAAGCCCAGTAGGTCTGCAGGAAATACTTCCAGAAAATCACGTACCACCGGAATAGAATAAATGACAGGAGTCTCTGCACTAACATCCCTCACAAAAGCCAAATAAGATAGGAAACCCTTCTCAACTATGCGCTGAGCCTTCAAATATGAAATCACCCTACTTGGTACATAATCTACAGAACCGCTCCACTCAACCCTCGGAATTCCCGGCATAGCCAACGTCACCATCTTAGTGTGACAATCTAGAACATCATGACATGGAGATAACCAATCCATACCCAATATCACATTAAAGTCAACTATACTGAGCAACAATAGATCTACTCGGGTCTCCACACCCCCAATAGTCACCACACATGACCGATATACGCGGTCCACAATAATAGTATCACCCACAGGAATAGATACATGTACAGATGAAACTAAGGACTCACGGGGCATATCCAGAAAATGGGAGAAATATGAGGAAACATATGAATACGTGGAACCAGGGTCAAATAATACTGAGGCATCTCTGTGGCAAACTGAGACAATACCTGTAATCACAGCATCTAAAGCAATAGCATCTGGTCTGGCAGGGAAAGCATAGAAATGGGCCTGACCACCCCCTGATCTGCCTCCCCCTCTAGGGCGACCCCTAGCTGACTGACCTCCACCCTAAGCTGACTGGGCGGATGGTGAGGTAGTTGGTGCTGTAGTCGGAGGCTGACTCCTCTGCTGAGATAGACCTCCATGACGATGAGGACACTGCCTCAGCATATGCCCAAGCTCCCCACACTCAAAACAACTCCCTGGTGTTGGCGGCGGAAACTAAAGGGAACCCCTAGCACCGGGATGACTGGTAGAAGAACCTGGCATGGAAGAGCCCTGAACAGGTGGAGCACGGGACAAACTCTGAACTGGAAGGGCACTAAGTGATGAGTGGCCCTGATGAGAACTGTGAGAACCATGTCCAGATGATACACCCCGATGAAATGGCCGAGCTGACTGAGCATGTCTGAAATGACGACCTCTACCGTGCTGGAACTGACCCCCAACAGGAGCACCGCTGAATCCACCCTGACCACGAGGCCTCTTGGCCTCCCGCTCAACCCTCTCCTGATCGCGAACCATCTCAATCTGCCGAGCAATGTCGAGAACCTCATCAAAAGTAGCACCCGAAGCCCGCTCCCTAGTCATGAGCAACTGTAGCTGATAAGTGAGGCCATCAATAAACCTCATGATCCTCTCTCTGTCCGTGGGAACCAACCAGATAGCATAACGGTCCAAATCGGAGAACCGCATCTCATATTGCATCACAGACATATCACCCTGGCGTAGCCGCTCAAACTGTCTACGCAGCTCCTCTCTGCGGGATTGAGGCACGAACTTCTCCAAAAAGACCACGGAGAACTGCTGCCAAGTAAGGGGTGTTGCGCCAATAGGCCTACGCCTCTCGTAAGTCTCCCACCATCTGAGTGCAGCCCCAGAAAACTGAAAGGTAGTGAATGAGACCCCACAAGTCTCCAAAATACCAGCAGTACGGAGTATCCTCTGACACCTGTCCAAAAAGTCCTGAGCATCCTTTCTCTTTGTGCCACTGAAAGGTGGTGGCTCAAGTCTCCCAAACCTCTCTAACCTACGCTGATCATCCTCAGGCATAGCAGGAACCACATAATCCTGAGCAACAGCAACCGGATGGGCTGGTGGTGTCTCTGGTGTCTGAAGTCCCTGAATAACCTGCTCGGGTGTGCGAGCGACGGGAGTCTGAGTGCCTCCCCTGGCCTGAGAAGTGGTTGCGGCCGTCGAAATAGAGACCGCCTGAGCAAGGCCAGTACACGCTGTTAGAATCTGAGCTAGGGCCTCCTGAAGGCCTGGAATCACAATAGGCATAGGTGGTGCTTGAACTGGTGCATCAACAACTAGAACTTGGTCCTGATCTGGGACAACCGGTGGATCTGTAGGTACTGCCCCAACTGTTGTACAGGCTGCACCTCTGCCCCTACCACGGCCTCTACCGCGGCCTCGGCCTCTCGCGGCCCTGGCTGGTGGTACTGGTAGCTTGCCCTCCTGACCGGTAGCACGAATCCTCACCATCTGTAAGAGAATGAAACAACAGATGTTTAGTTACTAGAATCAACAGATTCGCACGGCAAGAATTCAAGAATGTGGAGTTTCCTAAAGGTTCTGCAGCCTCCTGAAGATAAGTACAGACGTCTCTATACCGATCCACAAGACTCTACTAAACCCGCTCATGACTCGTGAGACCTATGTAACCTACACTCTAATACCAATATGTCAAGACCCAAAACTAACCCCTGTCGTGATGGCGCCTATCGTGGAACTAGGAAAGCCGACTCATTTCCAAAAAAAATGATATTTTCATTTCAAAGATAATTTCAAGGTTATTTAACATAAAACCTCCATTTAAAGAGTTCAAATCAAAGAAAAATATAAGTGCGGAAAAGAAAAGCCCGACATCGGGGTGTCACTAGTCATGAGCATATACTACAATCTATCTAACAATATCAACGCTAACGCAGTCCGAAAAATAGCTAAATACAACTAGAGGAAGATAAGAGGGAGAAGAGCAGGGGCTGCGATCGCCAAACAACTACCTTGATATCTCCAAGAAAATCTGCAACCAAAACACTCAGTAACCGCTACCGTGTCCAGCTATACCTGAATCTGCACACAAGGTGCAATGAGTAACGTGAGTATGCCAACTCAGTAAGTAACAACAATAAATAAAGACTGAGCAGTAGTGACGAGCAATAAAGCATATAACGTTCATATCAGGAAATCTTAGTAAAATACCACATGCTTTAAAAATCAGGATTTGAATCAAACATCTTGTTTAAACCCAGTTCCAGTAAAAATCATTTAAAGATATTTTTCCAATAGTTTTTCTAACGAAGGCTCAATGCAAAAGTGAGAAAAATGATGAAATCATAAACAGCCCCTCGGGAAAAACATCACTCATATACAGCCCCTCGAGCAAACCTCACAGTCACTCGTGCCACTTGGGCATACCTCACATTAACTCTTGCCACTCGGGCATACCTCACAATCACTCTTGCCACTCGGGCATACCTCACAATCACTCTTGCCTCCCAGTCACTCAGCACTCGGCACTCGCACTCAGTAGGAACCTGTGCTCACTGGGGGTGTGTACAGACTCCGGAGGGGCTCCTTCATCCCAAGCGCTATAATCTGCACGGACAACTCACGTGCGATAATAATAAAGTATGCTGCAGGCGGGCAGCCCCGATCCACACTCATCCTTACAAATCAGGCCCTCTGCCTCACTCAGTCATAAAGTATGTTGCAGGCGGGCAGCCCCGATCCACACTCATCCTCACAAATCAGGCCCTCGGGCAATTCAATAAAACAGGGCATTCGGACCAAAACATTTATATGCATCAAAATAGAGTCATAAAACTGAGTTATGCGGTAAACAAATATAAACATGACTGACTATAGATTTTCAATCGAAAACAGTGAGATGATGGTAAACAGCCCCTAAGGGTCCAAACAGCATTGGCGCAAGGCCCAAACATGACATTCAGCCCAATTTACAGAAATTCTTTCTAAAACATATAAGTATTAAATGGTTTCAACAAAGTATGGAACTTTACAGTTGCTACGGGACGAACTAAGTCACAAATCCCCAACAGTGCATGCCCACACGCCCGTCACCTAGCATGTACGTCACTTCAAAATAATACAATGATGCAAAATCCAGGGTTTCATACCCTCAGGACTAGATTTACAATCGTTACTTACCTCAAACCGGTCAAATCTCTACCCCGCAATGCTCTTGCCTCTGGACTCTGCCTCCAAATGCTTGAAATCTATTCACAATCAGTATAATACCATCAATATACGCTAATAGAATGAATTCCACAAGAAAAGCTTCAAAATTAGACCAAAACCCGAAATTGGCTCAAAAATCGCCTGTGGGGCCCACGTCTCAGAACCCGTCAAAAGTTATAAAATCCGAAAGCCCATTCAATCACGAGTCTACCCATACCAATTTTACCAAAATCCGACCTCAACTCGACCCTCAAATCTATAAATCTTATTTCCAAATTTCTAAGTTCCAATCTCTGATTTACACCTCAAAATCATGTAATCTAGTCGGATTATTCGATGATAATTCAATATTATGGAGTAGAAATGATCACAAGGGACTTACCTCAAGTTTTCCTTGAAAATATATCAAAAATTACCTCTCCCCAAGCTCTAATTTGTCAAAAATGGCAAATGGGACGAAGTCCCTATTTTTATAATTCTGCCCAGACATCCTCGGTTCTGCCTCGATCTTGGCCCTCGATCTTGGCCTTCGATATAGGTCCTCGGTCCTGCCCCTCGATCCTGGTTCTCTATCCTGGCCCTCGATTATGTTTTCGACCCGGCCTTCGACCGTGACCCTCGACCCTGGGCTTGATCATGCCTTCGATCGTGGCCCTCGACTCTGGGCTCGATCATGGCTTCGATCGTGGCCCTCGACCCTGAGCTCGATCTGGGCTTCGATCGTGGCCCTCGACCCTGAGCTCGATCTGGGCTCACATCTGGGCTCGATTTCTGGGCAGAAGCAATTTCCAACAGAAGGAAATTGCAGCAGTTGTTCTAGTTCAATTTTTGATCCGTTAACCATCCGAAACTCACCCGAGGCCCTCGGGACCTCAACCAAATATACCAACAAGTCCTAAAACATCATACAAACTTAGTCGATTCCTCAAATCACCTCAAACAACGCTAAAATTATGAATTACACCCCAATTCAAGCCTAATGAACGTTGAAATTTCTAATTTCTACAAACAACTCCGGAACCTATCAAATAACGTCCGATTGACCTCAAATTTTGCACACAAGTCCTAAATGACATAACAGAGGTATTCCAATTTTCAGAATCGGATTCCGACTCCGATATCAAAAAGTCAACCCCCGGTCAAACTTCTCAAAAATAAAACTTTCGGCATTTCAAGCCTAATTCCTCTACGGACTTCCAAATAATATTCCAGACATGCTCCTAAGCCCAAAATCACCATACGGAGCTATTGAAATCATCAAAATTCAAATCCGAAGTCGTTTACATATAGGTCCATATCCGGTCCACTTTTCTAACTTAAAATTTTTAATTATGAGACTAAGTGTGTCATTTCACTCCGAGTTCCTTCCGTACTCAAACCAACTAACCCGATATAACATAATATAGCTGAATAACATAAAAAGAAGCAGGAATGGGGAAAACAGGGTTATAACTCTCGAAACGACCGGTCGGGTCGTTACAGATAATTATTGGAATTTAATTTCATTTTGGATTTTTTTCTCTATAAATAATTAATTAAATGAGCTTAAGAAGAGATGTTTATATAATTATTGAAAATTTGATCTTTTATGAAGACTTTGGTTTATTTTGAGTAATTTCTATCTCTATTAATTATTTTTGGGTGTTGTACACATTGTGTGAAGCATTTGGCTATTTGCTGTGAAATAAATTGACCTGATTGTAACTTTGAAATTTGGTTGTGGCCATTGGGCAAATTGTGAAATGAATTAATTTCTCTTATATTGTCGTGATAATTTTTCGTGTAAATTATTGTGTTGTGTGAGTTGTTATTTTGGGGAGATAAGAGTGGCATTTCACCGTTGATATTATGTGGTTATAGGGGTGGCATTTCACTGTTGTGTTTGTTGGCTATTGATATTATCTGGGCGGAGCGATAAGGGTGGCTATAGGAGCGATAAGGGTGGCAATAGAAGTGATAAGGGTGGCTATTGATATTGTCTGGGCGGAGCGATAAGGGTGGCTATAGGAGCGATAAGGGTGGCAATATGAGCGATAAGGGTGGCTATTGTCAGGGACGATATGTGATGATGTGAGGTTGTGGCGTTGACAATTTTCATGTGATGTTGTGATTTTCTTGTGTTTATTTTTATACCTTGTGCAACTTGTCTTCTTGTTAGTAAATTGATAATAATCTGATTTATGTTGAAATTGGGAGCCTGTGGCTATTGCCAGGCAGTTTATAAAATAAAATGTGGGCACGAGGTGCCGTGAATTGTGATATAAAATGGGGATATTGGCACGTGAATTGTCCGTGCAGTTGTGATATAATATGTGGGCACGAAATGCTGTGATGAAATGATAATTATATTCGACACGTGAATTGTCCGTGCAATTGTGATATGAAATGAGGGCACGAGGTGCCAGGCAAATATGATGATTTAATTATGGGCACGAGGTGCCGTGGAAATATGAAAATGGGCTGAGACCCGTATTTTGATGATTTTGAAATGAGGTGTCACATGGTGACTTTTTAATTGAAAGAATTATATTCAAAATATTTATTTGAAAGGAGTTTTACTTAGAAAGTATCATATAAAAGAATTGTATTTTGAAAGATATTTATTTGAGGAAATTGTATTTGAAAAGATTTATTGAAAGAATTATATTTGAAAAATAATTATTTGAGAGAATTATATTTGAAAGAGACTGGAAGAACTATGTGAAAGACATTTATTTGAAGAGCTTGATTTAATTGGGTGTAATTGTGTTTATTAATTGTTGAATGATATTAATGGTGTTCTTGTTGTCTGTTGTGCATATCACTGGTTGTTTTACCCTCCCTTTATTATTATTATTATTATTATTATTATTATTATTATTATTATTATTATTATTATTTATTTCCTATTATTTTGTATATTATATTGCACATGTTATTAGACTAGTGAGTGTCTTGACTGTACCTCGTCTCTACTCCATTGAGGTTAGTCTTGATACTTACTGGGCACCGCTGTGGTGTGCTCACTTTACACTTCTGCACATTTTTTGTGCAGAGCCAGGTATTGAAGATATCGGACTTGAGCAGAGTTAAAGCGCGATCATAAGGATTCAAGGTGGAGCTGCTTGGCCGTCGCAGTCCCTTGGAGTCTTTTCATTTCATTGTACTGTTAATTTGTAATCAAACAATATTGTATATTCGGTTCTCGTGATCATTCCATGTATTCAGTTAGAGTTCGTGACTCAGTACTACCAATCATGGGAGGTTGTGTATTGTAATTATTTCCGCTGTTAGATTTTTTTTTTATTTTAAATATGGCTTCAAAATGTAATAGAAATCGGCTAACCTAGTCTTAGAGACTAGGTGCCATCACGACTCCTGCGATGAAATTATTTTGGGTCGTGACAGAAATCCACGGAAATAGAGAGACGTCACCATATATTAAACATTGATACTTTCCCAATGATAATAAAAATAATAATAAAAGGATGAATACCAAGAGATATGGAAATATTTAAATAGACCGGTTTCACCAATCAGTAGAGCAACATATATGTTGTTTCAGAAAAGCTATCAAATTAATACAGTTGAATGAATAAATGCTTATAACCCGAATGAAAACATTGCAAGGAAAAGAATATTATTACCACAACAAAAAATAACTTGCCTCTAAAGAATATCCCCTTGAGTTACAGTTTCATAGTCAAGATGTCAAGAAAAGAGGAGTTGTACATACATTTTGTTTTTGTGATGTAATAACGCTGGGCAAGAACCAATCTTGACTTCTGAGAATTGAGATTTTGGATTACAAATGGTATAATATAGATATTTGACCCTTTGTTAGCAAATTACACACATTTAATAGTGACCTTAAATGGGAAGGGAGAAAGAACCAAATTGATTTGGGAATTGATCTGATTGGTAGTTGAAACTGTTGAAATCTGTTTTTCATCTAAACATAATTGCTAAAAATTTACGTTAACCGTTGTTAGTGTGCGCCTCCGCACCATTATTGTCATTAATTAATAATTTATTTATTTTCTATTGATGTGTAACTGTTGCCCCCGTCGTGTACCTTCGTAGATAGATATTTAAGATTTAAGATGATAAAGCAGTTTTTTAGTAGGAAAAGGTGGGAAAAAGTCAAAAAAATGAGAATGAATAAAGATAAATGGTAAAGCTGGACAAAGAGATATGCCAACACACTCTTTTTTTATCCAACTTTTTTTAATAATATATATATATATATATATATATATATATATATATATATATATATATATATATATATATATATATATAGATATATAAATGTTTAAGTAAGATGCGCCTATTTACAAGGTCAAAGACATGCACCCTTTACCTCATTAGTCGCAAATATATTAATATCACCATTTAGAACGTTCATAATTGTTCAATTTGAGCTCTTCCATATATATATATATGTGCGCGCGCGTGTGTGTGCGTGCGTGCGTTTGGTTCAAAATAGTGTGAATCGAAAATGGAAAAAAAAAATGTGAATTTTCCTTTACAAAGGAACATTGTCCCATATTGAAGGAAAGTTAATTTGTTTGGTATATATATAAATGCACTTCTATGAACTCTTAAAGAGTTGAGAAGAAGTCAAGCATCGTGTCAGTCGTTGCTCGCTTGACTTTGACTTCGGATTTAATATTTATTTTTTAATCCAAATCAACTGTAACGGTAATTTAATGTTTCCTCCCATTTTATTTTCCCATTAAAATTCAAAATCGACAATTTTAGTAAATAGCCTTTTTGAGCTACAACCTTAAAGGAAGAGCTGCAACTCTTCAGTTTGAACTCAACCTGTTGGATATAAATACCATGTCATTCTCTTAGATTTTTCTGACGAAAATTATGAATTCTCCTTCTCTGCATTATTTTCTAACAGAAAGTAAATAAAAGTTAGTGTGATTTGCTACCAATCTTTGAATTCATTGGTCACTGGGATTTGAAGTACCACTACACCAGTGAGGGTAATAACTTCTATTCTGGAAGGAAACAATCATAAACCTCGGATACTAAGAGGCTATTAAGTTGCTTAAGAAAATACTGTGAATTCCGTGGGCTTTGATTAATTTCTGCTTCTTCTACATTTTCGTTTTTCATTATTGCTGTTTCCAAAATAAATTTTCGAATACACAATTCATAAATTATATGGAGTTCTTATAATTTATAAATTCATATACAATACATCTTTAAGGAAAACAGGGTTCCCAAAAAGTTGGAGGCCCAAACGTTTGCTTTACTGTCTTATAGTGGAGCCACCCATAGTTTGGTATTGCATTAAATTATACCGTTGACAAGCTAAGTAATATATTAAGGTTTTACACGTCTATCTCAAAATAGAACATAAATTGAATGTGACAAATAGCGACATAATATACACATAATTATTTAACCTGCTACTTGTTATTGTGTTAAGTGCTAAATTTCAACACTTAGCATAACCTATAACCTATTACTTGTACCGTAGGAAGTGAACTAACTATAAAAGTCATCATCTTTACTATTAAAACATTGATATTATATTTGAAATTTGGAGATAAAGAAAAGTACGCAATTAAATAAGTAAGGAAAACAGAAGCACTCTTATGAAATTAAAGCAATTTAGTAAAACATGAACAAGAAGTGTTGTTATGAAATAAAAGCAATTTAGTAAAACATGAACAAGAAATAGAGATAGAGAGAAGGAAGAGATTCTTATTTCTTCTTCAATTGTGTGTATTTTCTTATCTATTACAATGCCTTTATATAGGCATGAAAAGTGAATAATCACTATTGCAAAATATGTCATTGAACATATCATTAAGCATTTGAGAGGAAGATCATGGAGGAGGTCATGGGGTTACAATCATAACTCCATAATTATTAGAGTATTGGGAGTTATGGAGATAATGGAGAAGAGTAGACGTCCACCATAATTTAATTTTCTTATAACACTCCCCCTTGGATGTCCATAGATAATATGCCTCGTTAAAACCTTATTAGGAAAAAATCCTATGGGAAAAAAATCCAATAAAGGAAAAAGAGTACACATGTTTAGAAATACGCCTTTTGGTTGCCTCGTTAAAAACCTTGCAAGAAAAACCCTGTGGGACAAAACCTTGTAAGGGAAAAAGAGTACAACACGTATTAACTCCCCGTGATGAGAGTATTAATTCACATCCCCGAGCCTTCACATCCCAATCTTGTAGTGTTAGCAAGATACATTAGTGCACCAATTGCACTAAGATATGGTACTTCGGGATCAAGAAGCTCTTCATTATTTTCATGAGGTCGGAATAGATCTTTATTTATATCAAGTGATCCCACAACCATCGGGGTACTCAATGGATGTGCTTTATCCATATAGAATCGCTTTAAAATCTTTTCAGTGTATGCTAATTGATGGACAAAAATTCTATCTTTCATATACTCAATTTGTAGACCAAGACAAAAGTTTGTCTTTCCAAGATCTTTCATTTCAAATTCTTTCTTAAACAGTCTACTGCTTTAGGAAGCTCTCCACGAGTTCCAATGATATTTAAATCATCAACATACACGGTGATTATAACATATTCAGATCCAGATCTTTTTATAAAGATACAAGGACAAATTGAATCATTCTAGCACCCTTCTCTCAACAGGTACTCACTCAGGCGATTATATCACATGCGCCCTGATTGTTTTAATCCGTAAAAGGATTTTTGAAACTTTATTTAATAAATTTCTTGGAAACCTTAATATGATTCAGAACAATTTAAATCCTTCAATGATTTCCATTATATGCATATCAAGTTTTTCATGTATTGCCAAATTAAAACCTGAAATGACTACATCCACCACAGGAGAACATGTCTCTATATAATCAATGCCAGAATATTTAAAATATTCTTGCGACACAAGTCGTGTTTATGTCTATCGACTTGATTTTTTTTCGAACAAGAACACATTTATACCTCCACTGGCTTTATACTTTCAGTTGTTGGGACTATCCGTCCAACTTTATATTTTTCAGGTGAAATCAATTGTCGTTGCGTATTTTTCATTTGGCCAATCATTTATCTGTCAAAATTTTATGACAGATTTGAGCTCAAGATCCTCGTCAATATTAATAATATTGAGCGCTACATTATATTAACAATATCGTCGACGGTCATTTTATATCGGTTCTACTATTACGCAATAAAGACATGACTTATTGAGATCTCTTTATCTTATTTTTTTCAGGTACCCGAGCATCTCCCATGAGGTCTTATGAAGTGTTATGTCATGGTGCGTTTCTAGAGCACTTGCCTCCTTATTATGACCATCTTGAACATTTGCTGCTCTCCTTCTTCAAGGAATTTTATCTTTGGAACCGATTAGTCTATTATGCTTCATGCATGCCATAGACGTTATTCATTATGAACTTTTATTTGGAGTATTAGCAGCTGAATATGACATTTAGCTTTGGGTCAGCAAATATGTCTGGTAATATTTTGCAAATGAATTATCACTTGAACTTCAAGTTCACATTTTATCGTACGAGGATCTAGATGTACTCATAATAATTCATTACATGCATTACTTTTTCAGCTACCCATTTTCTCCCCCTATTGTTGGGATCACCAACACATATCCCTGGCCTTATTTGGGGATCCATCTTTGTGCATTATAGTGGAACAATTAAATCATATAGCACATTCATATTTCTATATAGAAATTATTTGGTTCCTGACCCTGAACCGATTGTGATAGGGAGAACTTATCATAACTTGGCTAGATGCATACAGATGTTGTTATATATTAAATAATACATCACATACCAAATTTTATTTTGGCAGTTTTGTTCTCATAACCAATGATTTAGATATAATTGGAGGCATACAATTTCTACTAAACCAACTTGGATTTAAACCAGTATTATCAAGATAAATTATCATAATTTATATTCTGGAACTGTGCTCTAATAATTTGAGCAATCAATATTGCAAAAGCCAAACTGCAAGTTGATAACAAATGCACATGTGACCATAGAATAGATGTATCTATTAAAATTATATAATAGTAAACGGTCCACGTGGAAGGTGACTAGGCCCATATATTTATCATCTTTTATTCGTTCCAGAAATCAAGGGATTCAATCCCAACCTTAACTGGTATATCATGAGAATAAGCAGCACAAGAGAATTTTTGAAGAATCTTACATTTCTTCAATATATGCCAATGTAATTTTCAATTAATTTTTCGCATCATAATTGAACCGAGATGGTCAACCGGTCATACCAACTAATATTTGTTTCAGTAAACCTCTAGTTTACTTGTGACATATGATTCCATCATCATGCTTATATTTTTGTAGTACAAATAGAAAATAAATCGGGTAATCTTTCATATTTACCCGTTATGATTATAGAAATATGAAGATATTCAATATTCCTGTCATTTATAGTCTCAATATGCCAACCACTTTAACTTATACATTTGAAATTCAAAAAGTTTCTTTTGAGACTTTAAAATATCAATGTCGTGAATAATTTTATTCATCCGGATAGTAATAAATTAATTTTTCCGGAGCTCTTAATAACTTTTGTACTACAAGATCTTTTATCACACCATTCATATGGTAAATGTCTCCTTTACGGAGAAAATTATATCATAATAAATTGTCATGGTCAAAATCATCATAAGCAAAACCATTTCTTGCTTTAATTTTTGCCTTTAATAACCTTTATTAGGCACAACAAAATACTTTTTTGGCGTATCACATGTACGCGACCAATGACATATTCATGTAACTACACAATAATATTTATTCTCTTTATTTCACTCAAACCTCCCTTAGATGTGAGTTGTGCGGTATTCATCTAATCATGCATTGCATGTATTTATTCATTATTTTTATCACATATTGTCACATTCACCTTTAGGAATGGGTCTGCATTCTCAATACTTATCACAAGTCACATTCTCTTCAAGGAATGGATCATAATCAGCGGCGTGCTTTATTATTTTTCATACCAATTTGATGGTAAATATTGCCTTTACATTTTGAATGACTATTTTGAGAACCCTTATTGTTCTTCTCATAGTGATAATTATTATTATTTTGATCTTTGAAACGCCCATGTTCATTATTCAACCACTTGTCTTCATTTAGACTAATTATGCGCCACTACCACATCCACTTTAAGAATGGAGTAAATCAAGTGGGACACATTTCATAATTTTTATCAAAAAAATATTGTTCCCCTCAGTCATCATTGTATCACCAGTTTGGTACAGTGGGACTTGAACCCAATATCTTATCCTCATAAAGGCGTGTTAGGCTTTATTGTGTTAGGACTTGAACTCAACATCTTATCATCATGATACACCAGGACATGAACCCAATATCCTGGAGCCTCTTTCGGGGTATATTGCTACTTAAATTAAGAGAACGTTGGAAGCATCAAATATTATTATTATAATTATCATATGTGGTATTATTGCACACGTGATGTGTATGTTGGTTCTTGAACCATTCAGAAGGATCTGTCTCTTGCGTATTGCTCTGGGTTGGTCCTTGTGTAAACCCGCATCTTCTCTTGCTTTTGGAAAAACAATTTAGGTTCATATAAGCAGTAACAGTAATATGCACCTGTCTTCCTTGATGTCTTTCAATCGTACAATTTTACACTTATGCTTATTTGACTATGCTTATGTATCCATAAAGAAGTCAACATCTCATGTTCTAGAAATCAGAGATCATAATATGCTCTAACTATGAATTAGCTGCACTAAGAAAAGTAGCAAGTTTGTGTTAGCTGGAATGAATAACATTCTCTAAGTATTCACTTGATAGATCTTTGTTGGCTAGCTTCTTTAGCCTCTCTGGGTTTTTTTCTTTTTAAATCTCTATTTTATATTCTTTTTATAAATAATCAAGATAAGGAATATATTTTCAGCTATGAAGAACTTGACAAATAGGCTAATCATAATGAATAGGTATGAAATTTAAGTTTTGCCGGAAAACAGATAAATGACATACATATCTTAATTTTAAGTTTATGATGAAATAAAAAGAGTATCTACAGTAAGTCTTACTTAACATGTCCCTTCTACCATCTTAAATAAAATAACAATAAAGGCTTTTATGGCCATATAACTTTGAACACTACTAAAATACTGCTACTCCAATATTACGCAACAGATGAATTCTGAGCACTTAGAGCAAGATTGATGGTTTATTTGCTAGGAAAGTGAATTGCCATCAAAGTATTTTTTTTTTTTCACAGAAGGCAACATAAATATAATGTAACGCATGATCACATGGAGAATTCTTACAAGTCCAATATTGAATATCACACAAAGAATAAACTCAAATATAAAGAATAAGATGTGAAGTATACCTGTAGTTTTATGAATTTCACATCATCTCATTTACTTGTACCAGTTCAAATATTAAGAATTGGATACCTTCTCTAGTTAGGCTAACTTTGCACAGTGGCTGATTCCATAAACTAATTGCTAGACCAACTTTGCTTCAACAGATGGACCGGACAGAAATATTGACTAACTCTGGTAGGAAGAAGATAAAACCCGATTAAAGCAGATAGTCTAAGTTGGTTAGAACATCGTTCTAATAATGTGTTATGAAATTAAAGCAATTTAGTAAAATATGAACAAGAAATGTTGTTATGAAATAAAAGTAATTTAGTAAAACATGAACAAGAAATAGAGATAGAGAGAAGGAAGAGATTCTTATTTCTTCTTCAATTGTGTGTATTTTCCTATCTATTACAAGGCCTTTATATAGGCATGAAAAGTGAATAATCACTATTG
Organism: Nicotiana tomentosiformis; assembly: GCF_000390325.3. NCBI lineage: Eukaryota > Viridiplantae > Streptophyta > Magnoliopsida > Solanales > Solanaceae > Nicotiana > Nicotiana tomentosiformis. The sequence goes on along the minus strand of NC_090815.1, from coordinate 131,345,886 downwards.
CAAAATATGTCATTGAACATATCATTAAGCATTTGAGAGGAAGATCATGGAGGAGGTCATGGGGTTACAATCATAACTCCATAATTATTAGAGTATTGAGAGTTATGCAGATAATGGAGAAGAGTAGACATTCACCATAATTTAATTTTCTTATAACAAGCACATATTTGTGTGCTTTAGTAATATTCTTCTGGGGTCAAAATATGTCTTCACTAAAATCTCATGTGGTCAAATCGCAAATACATAAAAATTGAAGTAGCAACTTGTGTAGAAAGGGGGTCGAAACTCAAAAGTAGGTAATAGTTGATGAGTCAAAAGTATTCATGTATAGTCCAAGTCCTACTAAACCTTTGATTAAAAGTTACTCAACTTGTAAACTTATTTGTCTCTAGGATAAAACTCTTTTTGGTACCAAGCTATTTGGATGAGCTTATAAGCATTTATTTATTTATGCATTTGATAAATATTTCAGTTATTTTAACGCATATAGTATAAATGTAGCTAATTTTTGCACATGCACTTAAGACGTGTGTTTGAAGTACAGGCAAAAATGGATGCACTTCAATCATATGTTGTGACTTGTGACTTCCCAACTTCACACAAAAGTTGTAACTTTAGATGCGAATTTTGCTACTTCCTATCACGATCCGAAATTTTTCACCCACAGGACCGTGATGACGCCTAACATTTCACTTGCTAGGCAAGCCAACGTTAGAGAATCATTAACCAATTCCTTATTTCCATTCAGTAATTAATAATAGTTAACTAAGATGGAATATGATAAGTGCGGAATATCATAAAACTGTATTAACTACTACCATCCGGATCTGGAGTCATAATTCACGAGCATTCTAGAATTTACTACAAGTAATAGCCTGAAAGAAATACAACTTTCTGAATGAAAGAAAACACTAGGACATAAAAGATAGACGGGGACTTCAAGGTCTGTGAACGCCGACAGATATACCTTCAGTCTCTGGACAGCAGACCAATAGCAAATCTCGATCAACCTAAGCCGGTATCAAAATCTGCACAGAAAGTGCAGAGTGCAGCATCAGTACAACCGACCCCATGTACTGATAAGCGTCGAGCCTAACCTCGAAAAAGTAGTGACGAGGCTAGGACAAGACACCCACATATAACCTAAACAGTATAATCATGCTAGTGGCAACAACAGTAAATAAAGAAATGGTGCAGAAATGATGGGAGGGGAACATACAGTGGGGGAATACAACATAAAGAGTGAGAATAATGAAAGGGCAGAATTAAACCGGAAATCCTTAAAAGAATTGAGCAATTAAGACAGCAAGAAAAACTGCACGGCATCACCCTTCATGCTTTTACTCTCAACCTCACCAAATAACAAATAAGATTGCACGGCATCACCCTTCATGCTTTTACTCTCTTCCTCACAATATAAATAATTCGTGCATAGCATCACCCTTCGTGCTTTACACTCTTCCTCACAATATAAATAAATCATGCATGACATCACCCTTCCTGCTTTACACTCTTCCTCACAATATAAATAAATCATGCATGGCATCACCCTTCGTGCTTTACACTCTTCCTCACAATTCACAGAATCAATAACAACGGATAGAGAGAAGTTTCACAAAGAAATCAATATTTCGTCAATGATTACTTTCATAATTTAACATATCAACCTCGAATCAATATTCACAATTTTATCAACCTTGGTGGAACCGGATACAAGTCTCCCAACATTTCAACAACAGCAATAAGCATGGATAAGAAGATTTAAGACTACAAATTTGCAAGAATAAAATTTCACTCGCATGCTATGACTCGACCACAATGTATAGATGCTTGTCACCTCAACTATACATCGTAGTCAACAACAAAACACGTAGCAAATACTCACACAATACTTATTCCCTCAAGTCAAAGTACACTTACCTCTCTCCGAAGGCCACTTAATTCTCAATCACAGCTTTCCCTTTGGAATTCACCTCCAAACCACTCGTATCTATTCAAAAATGACTCAATAATATCAAATATTGCTAAAGGAATCAATTATATTTTATAAATTAAATTTCCCAAATTTTCCTCCAAAAGTCAAAAAATTGATCTCGGGCCCGCTTGGTCAAAACCCGACGTTCGGACCAAAATCCTTATACTCATTCATCCCCGAGCCCGAATATGTAATTAGTTTTGGAATCCGACCTCAAATTGGGGTCTAAATCCTCAAATTTCCGAAATCCCTAGTTTCTACCCAAACCCCTAATTCTACTATGAAAATTCTAAATTTTAGGTTGATAATTCATAAAATGTAATGGGTAATTGAAACAAAATGGTTTAGAATCACTAACCAACACTTTGGGGAAGAAAATGACTCTTGAAAATCGCCTCTACCCGTTTGGTTCTTGAAAAATGTTGAAGAAATGGCTTAAACCCGTGTTTGGAGTCTGTTTTAAGTCACTAGACATGCCTTTATCACGTTCGCGAGAGGCCTGTCGCGATCGCGTTGCACAGCGGCCTAAGGCATTCGCGTTCGCGAGTCTTTCTACCCGTTCGCGTAAGGCAGCTCCCCCCATGTCACGACCCAATTTCACCTATAAGTCGTGATGGTGCCCAACACTACAGCTAGGCAAGTCAACTAATAAATTAAGTATACATTGATAAAATTTAAAATCAAGAAAAATATAATAAAACCAAAACTCTACCAATGTGTGTGCCAAGACCTAGTGTCACAAGTGTATGAACATCTAGTAGATTATACAAAACTTCAAATGTCGTCCGAAATAAAAATAGACAGAATTAAAATACAAAGAGAGCCACTAGTAGCTACAGAACGAATCCGAGAAATAGCTCACCACTATGTCCCTGGATAACGTGGGTGTAAGATGATAGGTCCCCTACTAGTACTTGCCTCAATTCCTGCACAAAAAGTGCAGTAAGTGTAGTATGAGTACGTAAACAACGTGTACCCAGTAAGTATCAAGCCTAATCTCGAAGTGGTAGAGACGAGATGACCGACTTTGACACTCACTATGGGCAATAATAATAATTGAAAAAAACAACTAAGATATATAAATCAACATAATTTAAAGAATTTATAATAATTTATTTAATCAACGAAAATAATCAAAATTCTTCAAATGCAACAATTTCCAATATATTAATTAAATTCCTTAAATTCGAATAATTTCTAATTTATCAATTAAATATCATTTTCGGGAATAACAATTAATTATTTAACAAGCAAGAACAATAATTCATTAAATTCCAAGGATTTTCTAATTTATCAATTAGCTTCGCAAGCTGAAATAAGCTATTAAAGTATCGTGTAATTATTATTATTATTAAGCACGATTTCTACCGAGGACGTACGGCCCGATCCAGAGTGTCGTGTACACTGCTGAAGGGCGTGCGGCGTGATCCATAGATGCATCTATCCTGCCAAGGCGTTCGGCCCGCTCCACAAGAAAGGATGGTATTTTCTTATTGTAACGACCCGGCCGGTCGTTTCGAGAGTTGTAACCCTGTTTTTCCCATTCCTACTTCTTTTTGTGTTATTCAACTATATTATGTTATATCGGGTTAGTTGGTTCGAGTCCGGAAGGAACTCGGAGTGAAACGAGACACTTAGTCTCATAATTGAAAATTTTAAGTTAGAAAAGTGGACCAGATATGGACCTATATGTAAATCACCTCGGATTTGAATTTTTATGATTCCAATAGCTCCGTATGATGATTTTGGGCTTAGGAGCATGTCCGGAATATTATTTGGGAGTCCGTAGAGGAATTAGGCTTGAATTGGGGTGTAATTCATGGTTTTAGCGTTGTTTGAGGTGATTTGAGGATGCGACTAAGTTAGTATGATATTTTAGGACTTGTTGGTATATTTGGTTAAGGTCCCGAGGGGCTCGAGACGATTTCGTATGGTTAATGAGAAGTTTGGAAGTTGGAAATTTCATAAGACTAAAGTTTCAAGTGAGTTCGCATAAGACCTAAATTCCATTGAGAATCACTCTCATTATACTAAGTGTTATATGGTTTATTACCGATCAAATGAAAGATCTTTGAGTCTAGTTTCTAACGCTTCAAACCGTTCGTCATTTGGATATTCCTACAAGACGTTATACCAAATTACCAAAGGCTGGCGAAGAATCCTGCGGATGCGAAGCATCCGAGGCCACGTCCGAAAGAGAGGCTGGCAGTGAAGTGCTGCCATAGCATCTAGGTCCGCATCCGACCTTCAAAGAGGAGTGAAGTGGGGATGCGAAGCATCTAGGGCCGCATCCGAAACCCAGAAATCTGGGCCTATAAATACAAGGTCGGGTAAAGAGGGTATTTTGTGTATTTGGGGGTTAGGGTTCTTGAAGTGAAGGGGGAATTTTGAGCTCAAGTCAAGTCCAATCAACCAAGGTAAGTTGTTAATGATGTTTTGGGTTGATTATCACTCAATATACATGAGTTCTAACATCATTTTTACATCCAAATACAAGATTTCATCATCAAATCCTCAAGAACACAAAAATCACCAAAGTTGTGATTTTTCAAGATTGATCTACTAGAGGTAATTCCAATGCTTCAAACTCGTTTATTATGAGTAGCTAGAAGTATTTGAAGCATTTGTTACAAGTTTTAATGGTTGAAAGATTGGATTATAAAACTCTAGTTCATGGCATGAATAGTACTTTTGAGAAAATAAGAGAGAAGGTGAATGGTAATCTTGGCGATGAAATTTATGAATACAATGAACCTATGGGATTTGTTACTAATATTGGTCCCAGTGGATGTTGATATTGTAGATTGAAGTTGCTTAGTATAGTAGATCGTTGTATTATCATTAAGGGGTGAATTTCAGTTTCGGATCGTTGGCATTGAATTGAGGAGACAAGAGGGCATTTAGAGGTGGATACGCACGGAGTGGAAATTTCCTGAGTATTGATTAGCTTGCTTGACATTGGGTTCATCTTGTTGAGGTAAGTATCGATTGTAAATCTAGTCCTGAGGGTATGAAACCCCGGATTTCGTATCATTCTATTATTTTGAGGTTACGCATATGCTAGGTGACGGGCGTGTGGGCGTGCACTATTGGGGATTTGTGACTTGGTCCGCCCCGTAGCAACTGTAAGGTTGCATACTTTGTTAAAACCATTGATACTTATATGATTTAGAAAGATTTTATGTAAATTGGGATGAATGCCATGTTTGGGCCTTGTGCCAATGCTGTTTGGACCCTTAGGGGCTGTTTCGTATAATCCTCTCACTGTTTTCGATTGAAAAATCTATACTCAGTCATGTTTATACTTGTTTACTGCATAACTCAGTTTTATGACTCTATTTTGATGCATATATATGCTTTGGGCCGAATGCCCTAGTTTACTGAGATGCCCGAGTGGCTTGATTTGTGAGGATGAGTGTGGATCGGGGTTGCCCGCCTGCAGCATACTTATGACTGAGTGAGGCCGAGGGCCTGATTTGTGAGGATGAGTGTGGATCGGGGTTGCCCGCCTGCAGCATACTTTATTATTATCGCACGTGAGTTGTCCGTGCAGATTATAGCGCTTGGGCTGAAGGATCCCCTCCGGAGTCTGTACACACCCCCAGTGAGCGCAGGTACCTATTGAGTGCCGAGTGCCGAGTGCTGAGTGGCTGGGAGGCATGAGTGATTGTGAGGTATGACCCAGTGGCAAGAGTGATTGTGAGGTATACCGGAGTGGCAAGAGTGATTGTGAGGTATGCCCGAGTGGCATGAGTGACTGTGAGGTTGGCCCGAGTGGCTGTTTATGATTTCATCATTTTGCTCACCTTTGCATTGAGCCTTTGTTTGAGAAACTGTTGGAAAAATGTCTTTAAAAATGATTTTTACTGGAACTGGGTTTAAACGAGATGTTTGATTCAAATCCTAATTTTTAAGAGCATGTGGTATTTTACTGAGATTTCCTGATATGAATGTTATATGTTTTATTGCTCGTCACTACTGCTCAGTCTTTATTTATTGTTGTTACTTACTGAGTTGGCGTACTCACGTTACTCCCTGCACCTTGTGTGCAGATCCAGGTGTAGCTGGACACGGTAGCAGTTATTGAGTGTTCTAGTTACAGATTTTCTTGGAGATAGCAAGGTAGCTGTTTGGCGATCGCAGCCCCCTGCTCTTCTCCCTCTTATCTTCCTCTAGTTGTATTTAGCTATTTTCCAGGCTAAGTTAGCCTTGATATTGTTAGACATATTATAGTAGATGCTCATGACTAGTGACACCCCGATGTCGGGCTTTTCTTTTCCTCACTTCTGTTTTTCTTTGATTTGAACTCTTTAAATGAAGGTTTTTACCTTGAAATTATCTTTGAAATGAAAATATCATTTTGTTTTGGAAATGAGTCGGCTTTCCTAGTTCCACGATAGGCGCCATCACGACAGGGGGTTAGTTTTGGGTCGTGACAGATTGGTATCAGAGCCTAGGTTACATAGGTCTCACGAGTCATGAGCGGGTTTAGTAGAGTCTTGCGAATCGGTACGGAGACGTCTGTACTTATCTTCGAGAGGCTGCAGAACTTTTAGGAAACTTCACATTCTTGTATTCTATCGTGCGAAAATGATTCAGCTTGAGACATAACTCTTTGAATTCCTTCCACGCATCTCGTATGCGCACATGAGCGCTCGGTATCAGTTGTGCATCGCCGGCTTGTGATTCTATGAACAAGGTTGAGATATGTATTCTGTGTTATGATGGTGGGACAGTCTGGAGGACTTGAGGCCATGGTTAGACCGCAGCGTAGGCTCGGTAGCTTCAGTTGTAACTTATACATTTGGACTCATATGTCCGATAATGTCACTACGAGTTGAATTGTGGCTCGATGAGCAGTGAAATGGCTTTGTGGTGAGTATGACGTAACTGCTGGAAGTGTTAAGACTATGTGAATGTGATGAGAAGTGTTTTCTTTAAATGTAAAGGAAGGACATTGGGTGCTTGAATTTTCATTTTGATGTGACGTACCGTCTCGAGTGTGAATGTTTTGAAGGATCTTTCACGTTGTTAAATTTTGGGGCAAATTAAATTCTCATGTATGTCAATGAGTTTGAACTCAAGAAGAGTAAATGGTTGTGTAGTAATGGTGGTTGCGAATGGGTATTTTGATGTTGATGGCTCGGGAAAGATAATCTTTGAAGAGACTTAGAGTCGATAACATTTTTTTGGTTTAGGTGCGACAGAGATACATTTCGATTTGATGCAGCGGTTGGGTAGAAAAGTATGCGGGAAGACATGATCTTAGTTCATTATTGTTAATTACTGAATGAAAATAAGGAATTGGTTAGTGATTCTCTAACGTTGGTTTACCTAGCAAGTGAAATGTTAGGCGCTATCACGGTCCCGTCGGTGGAAAATTTTGGGTCGTGACCGTTGGTATCAGAGCACTAGGTTGCTTAGGTCTCACGATTCACGAGCAAGTTTAGTAGAGTTTGGAGGATCGGCACAGAGACGCTTGTGCTTATCCTTCAGAGGCTATGAAGTTTAGGATCAAGTTTCACTTCTATTCTTCTCTGTCGTGTGATTTTGCTTTCTCAATACTGATTGAACTCTTCTACTCTTATTCTCTCGCAGATGGCGAGAACACGTACCGCTTCCTCCGCTGAGCAGTAGCTAGAGCCCCCAGTGACAACTCTTATGCGGGGCAAAGGTCGAGGCAGGGGCAGGGCTCAGCCTAGGGCCCGAGCAACAGCCCCAGCAGTGGAGCCTTAGATAGAGCTTGACGAGGAGGTTCCAGCCTAGACTGTTCCTGTCGGACTAGCTCAGGTTCCAGAGGAGTTCATTGCCACCCCAGTACTTCAGGACGCTTTGGTCCGTTTGGTGGGCCTTATGGAGAGTGTGGCCCAGATTGGCACATTTCCCATGGCACCAACAGTCTCTCAGGCTGGAAGAGGATCCCAGACTGCTACCACTCCCGCTCCAGAGCAGATAGCTCCCCAGTATCAGGCTCCAGCAGCTCAGCCAGTCGCATTAGTTCAGCCGGTTATGCGGCACAGGTTGGAGATGGGCCAGCTATGTCTTCTGAAGCCTTATGGAGATTAAATAGGTTTATCAAGCTCTTTCCTGTTCACTTCAGTGGTGCTCCTTCAGAGGATCCCCAAGAGTATCTTGACAGCTGTCACGAGGTTTTACGGAACATGGGTATAGTGGAGACCAATAGGGTCGATTTTGCTGCATTTCAGATGATTGGTTCCGCCAAGAAATGGGGGAGAGATTACTTGTTGACCAGACCAGCTGGGTCGCCTTCTCTTACTTGGGACCAGTTCTCTCAGCTCTTCATAGAGAAGTTTCTACCTATCACATTGAGAGAGGAGCGTCGCCGTCAGTTCGAGCGTCTCCAGCAGGGTAGTATGACTGTTACTCAGTATGAGATCCGTTTTGTGGATGTGGCCCATCATGCTATTCTTCTGCTTCCCACCGAGAGATAGAGGGTGAGGAAGTTTATTGATGGACTTGCTTAGCCTATCAGATTGTAGATGGCTAAGGAGACTGGGAGTGAGATTTCTTTTCACACAGCTGCTAATGTCGCCAAACGAGTCAAACTGGTTCTTATTCAGGGAGGTCAGGGGTCTGACAAGAGACCTCGTCATTCCGGTGAGTTCAGCGGTGCCTCACCTAGAGGCAGGAGTACTTTGTGTAGAGGTCATCCTCCCAGGACATTTCATTCAGCGCTCCAGTTATCCCATGGTGCCTCAGGTGGTCGTGGCCCTCAGATGCATTATTCCGACCAGCTAGCCTACAGTGCACCACCAGCTCCTATTAGTGCACCTCCACTCCAGAGTTATCAGGGTGGTTATTCAGGGCGACAGGGGCAGCTTCAGGGTCAGCAGTCACAGCAGCCAAAGTTATGTTATACTTGTGGTAATCTGAGGCACATTGCTAGATTTTGCCCTCGAGCAACGGGCAGCTCACAACATCAGAGTTCGCGTGCCATGGTCCCGACACCAGTTGCTGCACCACCTGCTCAGCCAGCTAGAGGCAGGGGTCAGGAAGCCAGAGGTAGAGGCTAGACAGTTAGAGGTGGAGACCAGCCAACTAGAGGTCGTCCCAGGGACGTAGTTTAGGGTGGTGGGGCTCAGCCCCAGTGTTATGCTTTCCCAGCCAGGCTTGAGTCTGAGTCTTCTAACGTTGTTATCACTGGTACTGTTTCAGTTTGCAGTAGAGATGCTTCAGTTCTATTTGATCCAGGATCTACTTACTCCTATGTGTCATCCTATTTTGCTTCCTATTTGGTTATGCCCTGTGATTATTTGAGTGCTCCTGTGTGTGTCCACACCAATGGGAGATGCTATTATTGTAGATCGTGTTTATCGTTCATGTGTGGTCACCTTTGGGAGTCTTGAGACTCATGTAGATCTTCTACTTCTCGACATGCTTGATTTTGATGTCATACTAGGTATGGATTGGTTGTCACCTTATCATGCTATACTAGATTGTCATGCCAAGACAGTGACCTTAGCCTTGCGGGGGTTGCCTCGATTATAGTAGAGATGGAATCTTGGCCATTTTGCCAGCAGGGTTATCTCTTATGTGAAGGCTCGGCATATGGTCGAGAATGGGTGTCTAGCTTATTTGGGTTATGTCTGTGATTCTAGTGCGGAGGTTTCTTCCATAGATTCGGTGCCGGTTGTTCGTGAGTTTCCAGATGTGTTTCCTGCAGACCTGCCGGGGATGCCATCCGATAGGGATATTGATTTCTGCATTGATTTGGCTCCGGGCACTCAGCCTATTTCCATTCCGCCATATCGCATGGCCCCGCCCGAGTTGAAAGAATTGAAGGAGTAGTTGCAAGATTTTCTTGATAAAGGCTTAATTAGACCTAGTGTCTTGCCCTGGGGTGCACCTGTGTTATTTGTGAAGAAAAAAGATGGATCGATGAGGATGTGTATAGATTATCGGTAGTTGAACAAAGTCATCATCAAGAACAAGTATCCATTGCCGATGATTGATGATTTATTTGATCAACTTCAGGGTGCCATGGTGTTTTCAAAGATTGATTTGAGATATGGCTACCATCAGTTGAGGATTAGGGCATCCGACGTTCCTAAGACAGTTTTTCGGACTCGGTATGGGCATTAAGAGTTTCTAGTGATGTCATTTGGGCTGACAAATTCCCCAGCAGCATTCGTGGAATTGATGAACCAGGTGTTCAAACCCTACTTGGATTATTTTGTGGTTGTGTTTATTGATGATATCTTGATCTACTCCCACAGTCGAGAGGAGCATGAGCATCACCTTCGGATCGTTCTTCAGACTCTGAAAGACAGCCAATTATATGCCAAGTTCTCAAAATGCAAGTTTTGGTTGAGTTCAGTTACTTTCTTGGGTCACGTTGTATCAGAAGAGGGTGTTCAGGTAGATCCTAAGAAGATTGAGGCAGTTCAGAACTGGCCTAGACCCATTTCAGCTATAGAGATCCATAGTTTCCTGGGTTTGACGGGCTATTACCATCGATTTGTGGAGGGGTTTTCATCCATAGCAGCCCCGTTGACCAGATTGACCCAGAAGGGTGCCTCGTTCAAGTGGTCAGACGAGTGTGAAGCGAGCTTTCAGAAGCTCAAGACTGCTTTGACTACAACACTGGTATTGGTATTACCCACAGGTTCAGGATCTTATACAGTATATTGTGACGCATCTCGTATTGGTCTAGGAGCGGTATTGATGCAGGGTGGAAAGATTATTGCATATGCTTCACGACAGTTGAAGGTTCACGAGAAGAATTACCATGTTCATGATCTAGAGCTGACAGCCATTGTTCATGATCTGAAAATTTAGAGACACTATCTTTACGGCATGCCATGTGAGGTATTCACTGATCATCGGAGCTTGCAATATTTGTTCAAGCAGAAGGAACTCAATTTGAGGCTGAGAAGGTGGTTGGAGCTATTGAAAGACTATGATATCACCATATTGTATCATCCCGGTATGGCCAATGTGGTGGGCGATGCTTTGAGTAGAAAATCAGCTAGTATGGGTAGCCTTGCATATATTCCAATGGGTGAGAGACCGCTTGCATTGGATGTTCATGCCTTGGCCAACCAGTTCGTGAGGTTGGATATTTCTGAGTCCAGCCGTGTTCTAGCTTGTACAATTGCTCGGTCTTCTTTGTTTGAGCACATCAGATATCAGCAGGATGACGATCCTCATTTACTTGTCCTTAGAGATACAGTGCGGCATGGTGGTTCCAAGAAGGTTACTGTTAGAGATGACGGAGTTTTGAGGATGCAGGGTCGTATCTGTGTGCCTAATGTGGATGGACTTCGTGAGTTGATCCTTGAGGAGTCCCACAGTTCTCGGTATTCTATTCATCTGGGCGCCGCCAAGATGTATCAGGATTGAGGCAGCATTATTGGTGGAGATGAATGAAGAAGGACATAGTTTCCTATGTAGCTCGTTGTCTAAATTGCCAGCAGGTAAAGTGTGAGCATCAGAGACCTGGTGGTTTACTTCAGAGGTTAGAAATTCCTGAGTGGAAGTGGGAGCGTATCACTATGGATTTTGTTGTTGGACTCCCATGGACTCAGAGGAAGTTCGATGCAGTTTGGGTTATTGTGGACGGGCTGACTAAGTCAGTGCATTTCATTCCTATGGCAGTTACCTATTCCTCGTAGCGGTTAGCAAAGATTTATATTCGGGAGATTGTCTGTCTTCACGGTTTGCCAGTGTCTATCATTTCTGATCGAGGTACGCAGTTTACCTCGCACTTTTTGAGGGCAGTACAACGTGAGTTGGGTACGCAGGTTGAGTTGAGCATAGCATTCCATCCTCAGACGGACGGGCAGTCCGAGCGTACTATTGAGATCTTGGAGGATATGCTTCGCGCTTGTGTCATAGACCTTGGAGGTTCTTGGGATCAGTTCTTGTCCCTTGTAGAGTTCGCCTACAACAACAGCTACCAGTCGAGCATCCAAATGGCTCCATATGATTCATTATATGGTAAGCGATATCGGTCGCCAATTGGGTGGTTCGAGCCGGGAGAGGCTCGATTGTTGGGCACAGACTTAGTACAGGATGCCTTGGATAAGGTCAAGATTATTCAGGATCGACTTCGCACAGCTCAGTCCCGGCAGAAGAGTTATGCCGACCGTAGAGTTTGTGATGTTGCATTCATGGTCGGAGAGAGAGTGTTACTTCGGGTATCACCCATGAAGGGTGTAATGAGGTTCGGAAAGAAGGGCAAGTTGAGCCCTAGGTATATCAGACCTTTTGAGATTCTGGAAAGAGTGGGAGGGGTAGCTTATAGGCTTGCGTTTCCACCTAGTTTAGCAGTTGTTCATCCGGTATTCCATGTGTCTATGCTTCAAAAGTATCACGACGATCTGTCCCATGTGTTAGCTTTCAGCTCTGTCCTGTTGGACAAGGATTTGACTTACGAGGAGGAGCTGGTGGAAATTCTAGCCCGGCAAGTTCGCCAGTTGAGATCAAAGAGTTACCCTTCAGTTCGAGTGCAGTGGAGAGGTCAGTCTATTAAGGCAGCTACTTGAGAGTCCGAGTCCGATATGCGGAGTAGATATCCCCAACTTTTCACCAGCCCAGGTACTTTTCTATGTTCGTTCGAGGACGAACGATTGTTTTAGAGGTGGAGAATGTGATGACCCACCTCGATTTGCGTGTGCAGTCCGGGCAGGTTTTCGAAAAGCTTTTATGTTGCAAACTAATGAAAATAAGAATTTTTGTCTTAAAAGTTGATTTTAGTTGACTTCGGTCAATATTTTTTGTAAACTGGCCAGGATTCGTGCATTGACGGTCCCGGTAGGTCCGTATCGAATTATGGGACCTGGGCGTATGCCCGGAATCGAATTTTGAGGTCCCTAGCTTGAGTTATGAATTTTTGATGAAAATTAAATATTTGAAAATTATTTATTTTTAAGAATTGATTGATATTTTGTATTGTTAGTATCGGGTCTGTATTTTGGTTCCGCAGTTCGGTACAGGTTCATTATGATATTTAAGACTTGTCGGTGAAATTTGGTGAGAAACGGAGTTGATTTGACGTGATTCGGACGTCCAGTTGAGAAAATAGAAATTTTAAAGTGTTCTTGAGAATTTCATTTGATTTGGTGCTAAATTCGTAGTTCTAGGTGTTATTTTGGCGATTTGATCGCGCGAGCAGGTCTGTGTGATGTTTTTAGACTTATGTGCATATTTGGTTTGGTGCCCCGAGGGCTCAGGTGAGTTTCAGATATGCTCTGGTGTGCCCTTCTTCGCGTTCATGTAGGTAGTGTCGCGAACGTGAAAGGTAAAATGGGGGCAGGGGAATTGTTTTCTTTGCGAACGCGAAGGACTGGTCGCGAACGCGATAGTTTAAGGGACCTGGGGGAGGGGGTCATGTTCTTCTACGCGAACGCGTCCACTGGGTCGCGAACGTGAAGGCTTGGGGTGTAATGACCCAACCGGTCATTTTAACTTTTAGAAACCCGTTCCCTAAAATAAAACTCCCCGAACATGCTTTTATTAATTTATGACTTGCGGGGATGGTTGTTTCGGGATTTAGAAGTGTTTGGGTTGAAACCGGAATACTTGGTTCCTTAAGTTAGCTTTAAATGGACAAGTTTGACTTCGGTCAACATTTTGAGAAAACGACCCCGGAATCGGGATTTGACGGTTCCAATATGTTAGTATGATGATTTTGGACTTGGGCGTATATCCGAATCGGGTTTTGGATAACCCGGGAGCATTTTGACGCTTAATAGTAAAAATCAACTATTTGAAGATTTAAAATTCTTTAAATTTGGTTTGGGGTAGGTTTTTGAGTAATTGAAGTCCGTTTGGAATTTTGAGTTTGGGAATAATTCCGTATAGTGATTTAAGACTTGCACGCAAAATTTTGTGTCATTCCAAGTAGTTTAAGTATATTTCGGCGCATTGGAAGTAAATTGAAGAACTTGAAATTCTTAAGTTTGAATCAATTTGGTTTGAGGTGTGATTCATAGATTTGATGTTGTTTTACGCGTTTCGTGAGTTCGAGCGAGTCCGTTTTATGATTTCAAACCTGGTGGTATGTTCGGGCGGGGCTCCGAGGGCCCCGAGTGTTAACCGAATGAGGCTCAGATCAATTTTGGAATTTTGAAGAAGAGCTGAAGCTTCCAGCTTCTGGTATGATCGCACCTGCGCATGGTCAGCCGCAGGTGCGAAGGGGAGGATTTGCTCGGCCATCGCAGATGCAATGAAATGGGCACAGAAGCGGACGTGCAGGTGCGGTCCTTTGGGCGCAGATGCAGAGCCAATCCAGGAGGAGAAATCTCGCACCTGCGAGGCTTTTCCGCAGGTGCGAAAAATCTGTCTGGGCAGAACCTTAAAACGGACGAAGCTCAGTCCATTTTTATTTGTTTTTCTTCCATGTTTGGGTGATTTCAGAGCTTTTTAAGAGGAGATTTCAACTAGCAATTTGGAGGTAAGTTAATTCTACACCCCTTGAGTTAAATACATAGATTATGGGTAGATTATAACTAGTAAATTTTAGAAATCAAGGGGTTAGGTGAAAAACCTAGATTTTTATAGAAATGAGATTTTTACCACAAAAATGGTTATGGAATTGGGTAGAAATTATATATTTGAGTTCTTGAGATTATGGGTAACGTTTCCATCCAAACATTTCCAGAATCCGGGCACGTGGGCCCGAGGTAAATTTTAGGAATTTTATCATTTTGGATAGGGTAATTTATTTAATAGACGAATTTCGAATTATTGAACATATATTAATCATTTTATATAATTTTTGGATAGTTTCGGAATTTTCGGCATTGAATCGAGAATTTTTACGCGATGCGGTAATCGAAAAGTAGAATTTGAGACGAGGTAAGTCTCTTGTCTAATGTTGTGAGGGGGAAATTACCCCATAGGGATTAAATTGAATAATTTTTGGATAATTGTGGGGGCTACGTACGCATGAGGTGACGAGAGTCCGTGCGTAGCTGCTATTAATGCTAAAGTCCGGGTAGTTTAGGACTCAAAGCATGAATTACTTGTGTAAATTATATTTCTTGTTTAATTAATATTATTTGATATATATATATATATATATATATATATATATATATATATATATATATATATATATATATATATATATATTGTGAATTGTTAGATCAAAATATTAAAGGATGGAAAATTTATATGTTTGATTTTCTGTTTAAATTAATTAATTATTAAAAGAAATTATTCTTCCTCCCAAATTTGTCTCATAATAAATATACTCTCCTTCCGGAGGTAGATAAGTGTCACGGCCCAAAACTAACCCCCTATCGTGATGGCGCCTATCGTGGAACTAGGCAAGCCGACTCATTTCCAAAACAAAACGATATTTTCATTTCAAAGATAATTTCAAGGTAAAAACCTCCATTTAAAGAGTTCAAATCAAAGAAAAACAGAAGTGCGGAAAAGAAAAGCCCGACATCGGGGTGTCTCTAGTCATGAGCATCTACTATAATCTGTCTAACAATATCAAGGCTAACTTAGCCTGGAAAATAGCTAAATACAACTAGAGGAAGATAAGAGGGAGAAGAGCAGGGGCTGCGATCGCCAAACAACTACCTTGCTATCTCCAAGAAAATCTGCAACCAGAACACTCAATAACCACTACCGTGTCCAGCTACACCTGGATCTGCACACAAGGTGCAGAGAGTAACGTGAGTACGCCAACTTAGTAAGTAACAACAATAAATAAAGACTGAGCAGTAGTGACGAGCAATAAAACATATAACGTTCATATCAGGAAATCTCAGTAAAATACCACATGCTCTTTAAAAAATCAAATCAGGATTTGAATCAAACATCTCGTTTAAACCAAGTTCCAGTAAAAATCATTTTTAAAGACATTTTTCCAACAGTTTCTCAAACAAAGGCTCAATGCAAAGGTGAGCAAAATGATGAAATCATAAACAGCCACTCGGGCCAACCTCACAGTCACTCGTGCCACTCGGGCATACCTCACAATCACTCTTGCCACTCGGGCATACCTCATAATCACTCATGCCTCCAAGTCACTCAGCACTCGGCACTCGACACTCGGCACTCGGCACTCGTACTCAGTAGGTACCTGCGCTCACTGGGGGTGTGTACAGACTCCGGAGGAGCTCCTTCAGCCCAAGCAATATCCAATGCTATTCTCGCTCAAATTCCGCTATAAGGCCACAATAGAACCGCACCATATGTGCATATAACCACGAATCCCAACTCCTCGTAGCCTAGAAGAGTAACTCACCGATCATTTCATAGCACGAATAAGCCTCACATCAACCGAATGGCACATCCTTCAATAATAGCAGTATGGAGCCAATTAATCCGGTTCGGTGTAGAATACACATCCTAATTGGGCCTACCAATGGGCCCCAAATCAACTATAGTTAGCCACCAATAGATAAACAACCTCCGAAAGTCCACAATGACGGAATCATAACACCTTCTATCATCTGGCTAGCTCCGGCCACAACTTCACAGTCCACCACCATGAAACAATCTGCTCATGAGAACTCCCAATCTTCAATTCCATAGAACACATGAATCACCCTATTTGATTCCACCTCCACTGCCCGAATGCCTAACACCTCTCTCATACACAATCCTCCCACGAGAAATACTTTGAAACTTCTTCCGTGCCACCTGACAAAAATTTGAATATCAACAGTCGATCAACCAGGAGAGTGTCGCAATACCAGCGAAGTACCCATAAATCAAAACACACTGCCCTTTCTGAAATGTACACTCTCATCAAGCTATACCAGATAGTAATATCATTTACCTAGTCATCGGAAACCGTTCATGCTGCCTAAGAATTTATGTCCTTCCCTTCAAAACTGAACTGTGACCTGGTACATGTAAATCCTATTCCCGCACAACACACCACATCTATTATGCCATCATGTGATAAGCATAAGAATTCCATTATCAACTCTGAGTCACTAGCAATTACATACCTTATTAGTCAGAAACCTCTTTCTTGCTTCTTTCTAGGAGAAAATCATAACACACAGCCCGTTCCGTACATCGGTAGAAATTATCCGGTTTAAACCACGGTAGAACCCATCATGAATATTTTAAAATCCATTTGCACATAATCAAGCTATCTGAACCGAATTCCTCTAACTTCACCAAGCCACACAAGTTGCCAAATCCGGGAGCATTGCCACGAAGCACTTGTAGATACTAGCCACGTCATAAGTACACAAATAACCGATCATACCCCGAACCGAAACTAATATGACCCATAACCGTGCAATCAACTCGTCGATAGCAGACTCCCCCCCTTAGCCTTCAGCTGCAATTATATAAAATTAGAACCCGTAAGGATTTCTCCTTCTCAATTACCAAGGTCTCACACCGTTAACCTGCCAGACTTCTCGAAGTCTTTTATTAAGCCTTTCATGAACATTCTGAATCTCCAACCAAAATCACACACACGACCTCCTACCGGGTAGCAAGTAATATTCCTCGCAAAGCTTCATCAACATCACGCCACCGCTAGCTGCACACAGGAGATAACCCACATGTGGAATTCCTTACCGACATTTCCCAATGATACTGCACTGAGTGCAACGACCACTAAATCCGTAAATTCTCCTAAGTTCATGTTCGCCTACCATTTGTATAAGTCTACACTTTCCCTATTGACATCAACTATACGTCAACAATACCTTCCGAACTTAAGTCATATTGCACCTGGCACGATAATCGGATCTCCACGCCTCTATTCATTTCAAACACACTCCTTTATGCCATATTAAATTTTTCCTTTGTACAATAACCATCACTCCAAATAGAGTTTGCAGGCCGATTCACATACTAACACGATTCTAAACCATTCTACACTTTCTCAAGGCACACGACTACCCTACTAGTGAATTCATATGCTAATCTGCCACTCTTACTTCGGATAGGATTCTCGTGCCATCATACCGGTACTAGTTGCTTCACCGCCTGCTCAGTCAGCTAGAGGTAGGGGTCAGGCAGCTAGAGGTGGAAATCGGGCCATTAGAGGTGGAGGTCAGGCCATTAGAGGTGGAGGTCAGACCGTTAGAGGTGGAGGCCATCCAGTTAGAGGCCATCCCAGGGACGCAGTTCAGAGTGGTGGGGCTCAGCTCCGATTTTATGCTTTTCCATCTAGGGGTGAGGCCAAGTCATATGATGTTGTGATCACAGGTAGTATTCTAGTTTTCCAAAGAGATGCTTCATTTCTATTTGATCCAGGATCTACTTATTCCTATGTGTCCTCCTATTTTGCTTCATATTTGGTTGTGCCTTGTGATTCTTTGAGTTCTTATGTGTGTGTATCTACACTAGTGGGAGACTCTGTTGTAGTAGATCATGTCTATTATTCGTGTATGGTTACTATTGGTAGTCTTGAGACTAGTGTGGATCTTATACTTCTTGATATGATAGATTTTGATGTCATCTTGGGTATGGATTGGCTGTCACCTTATCATGCTATATTGAATTTTCATGCCAAGACAGTGACCCTAGCCATGTTGGGGTTACCTCGGTTAGAGTGGAAAGGAGCTCCTGGTCATTCTTCCAGCAGGGTTATTCCTTATATGAAAGCTCGGCGCATGGTAGAGAAAGGGTGTCTAGCCTATTTGGCTTATATTCGCGATCCCAGTGCGGATGTTCCTTCTGTGAATTCAGTACCAGTTGTTCGTGAATTTCCAGAAGTATTTCATGCAGATTTGTCGGGGATGCCACCCAACAGGGATATTGAATTCTGTATTGATTTGGCTCCGGGCACTCAGCCCATTTCTATTCCACCCTACCGTATGGCCACGTCGGAGTTGAAAGAATTGAAGGAGAAGTTACAAGACTTTCTTGATCATGGATTCATTAGACCTAGTGTCTCACCCTGGGGTGCACCAGTATTATTTATAAAGAAGAAAGATGGTTTTATGTGGATGTGTATATATTATCGGTATTTGAATAAGGCCACTATCAAAAACAAATATCCGCTACCAAGAATTGATGACTTATTTGATCAGCTTCAGGGTGACAAGATATTTTCGAAGATCGATTTGAGTTCTGGTTACCATCAATTGAATATTAGGGCATCTGATGTCCCTAAAATAGCTTTTTGGACTCGGTATAGGCATTACGAATTCCTAGTGATGACATTTGGGTTGACAAATGCCCCAACAACATTTATTGATTTGATGAATCAGGTATTCAAGCCCTATTTGAATTCTTTTGTGGTTGTATTCATTGATGATATCTTGATTTACTCCAGCAGTCGAGAGGAGCATGAGCAGCATCTTTGGAGTGTGCTTCATACTTTGAAGAATAATTAGTTATATGCCAAATTTTCAAAATGTGAGTTTTGGTTAGACTTAGTTGGCCTTTTGGGGCATGTTGTATCGGCAGAAGGCATAAAGGTGGATCCTAAGAAGATTGAGGATGTTTAGAATTGGCCTAGACCTACTTCAGTTACAGAGATTCGGAGTTTCCTGGGTTTGGCAAGTTATTATCGTCGGTTCGTGGAAGGCTTTTCATCTATAGCAAGCCCATTGACCAGACTGACCCAGAAAGGTGTCCAATTTAGATGGTCAGATGGGTATGAGTTGAGCATTCAGAAGTTCAAGACTGCTTTAACTACGGCGCTAGTATTTGTATTACCCACAAGTCCAGTATCGTATACGGTATATTGTGACGCATCTCACATTGGGCTTGGTGAAGTATTAATGCAAGATGGCAACTTGATTGCATATGCGTCGCGGAAGTTGAAAGTTCACGAAAAGAATTATCATGTTCATGACTTAGAACTGGTAGCCATTGTTCATGCGCTAAAGATTTGGAGGCATTACCTCTACAGTGTCTCGTGTGAGGTATTTACTGATCATCGTAGCCTTCAATATCCGTTCAAACAAAAAGATCTTAATTTGAGGCATAGAAGATGGTTGGAGTTCTTGAAAGAGCATGATATCACCATTTTGTATCACCCCGGAAAGGCCAATGTGGTGGTTGATACTTTGAGTAGAAAGGTTGTGAGTATGGGCAATCTTGCATATATTTCGGTTGGTGAGAGGCCATTAGCTGCAGATGTTCAGACTTTGGCTAATCAATTCTTAAGGTTAGATATTTCAGAACTCAGTCGGGGTCTAGCTTGCACAGTCACCTAGTCTTCTTTATATGAGCGCATCAGGGAGATACAGTATTGTAAGCCTCATTTACTTGTCCTTAAGGACACGGTGCAGAACGGTGATGCCAAGCACGTTGTTGTGGGGGAAGATGGAATTTTGCGAATGCAGGGTCGTATTTGTGTGCCTAATGTTGACGGGCTTCGTGAATTAATTCTTGAAGAGGCACACAGTTCCAGTTATTCATCCAGGTACCGCCAAAATGTATCAAGATTTGCGGCAACATTATTGGTGGAGGACAATGAAAAAGGATATAGTTGCATATGTAGCTCGGTGTCTGAATTGTCAGGAAGTTAAGTACGAGCATCAGAGACCTGGTGGTTTGCTTCAGAAGTTAGAAATTCCTGAGTGGAAATGGGAGCGTATCACTATGGATTTTGTTGTTGGACTCCCACGGGCTTAGAGAAAATTTGACACAGGTTTCCTCATTGTAGACAGGTTGACCAAGTCAGCATATTTCATTCCAGTGGCAGTTACCTATTCTTCAGAGAGGTTAGGTGAAATTTACATTCGTGAGATTATCCGCCTTCACGGTGTGCTCGTGTCTATTATTTCAGATCGAGGTACGCAGTTTTCCTCACACTTCTGGAGGGTTGTACAACGTGAGTTAGGCATGCGAGTCAAGTTGAGTACAATATTTCATCCACAGACAGACGGACAGTCAGAGCACACCATTCAGATATTGGAAGATATGCGTCGCGCTTGTGTTATAGACTTTGGAGGTTCTTGGGATCAATTCCTGCAAATTGCGGAGTTTCTTTAATATAATAGCTACCAGTCGAGTATTCAGATGGCACCGTATGAGGCATTATACGGAAGGCGATGTCGTTCGCCAGTTGGATGGTTTGGACTAGGAGAGGCTCGGTTGTTGGGTACCGATTTCGTACAGTATGCCTTGGATAAGGTCAAGGTTATTTAGGATCGACTTCACACAGCTCAATCTAGGCAAAAGAGTTATGCCGACCATAAAGTTCGTGATATTGTATCCATGGTTGGAGAAATAATATTACTCTGGGTTTCACTGAGACGTGGGCCCCACTGTCAATTTTTATAGTAAATTTCGGATTTTATCCGAAAAATTAGTAAATTCATATGGAATTAATTCCTACGATTTGTATTGAGTATATCGAATTGTTTGTGAATAGATTTAAAGCTTTTAGAGTCAAATTTAAAGGAAAGGTTGTGGTCGAGTAATTGATTGAAATTGCAAAGCGAGGTAAGTGTCGTGGTTAACTTTGACTTGAGGGAATAAAACCCTTAAATTATTTGTTATGTTAAATGCATGTGAACGACGTATAGGCAAGGTGACGAGTGTCTATACGTCGTCCAAATTAATTGTTTGCATAATTATTTGAAAATCATAAATTATTCTAAAACACAAATTAATTGTTATAATAATTGTTTCTCTCATATTCTTTGTCAAATATTAATTCTTGAATTCCTGCAATAATTGTTACATGCTATTTGATTTATGTGTCTTAATTGTTATTTGACATTTAGCATACTAAATATTAAATTGCCTATTTTCTCCACGATTTTCACAATTTATTTGCTAATTGCCATTGTTTGTTCATAAATAAATTATAATTATTGTGTGCCTTAATGCTTAATAGTGTCTCATTGGATGTGGTATTTATTGAAGTAATATTTATTACATTTATTTGTTGTTTTAAGTCTATATTGGGGGATCGGATTGCACGCCACAACAAACTTATTTACAATTCTATATTGGGGGGTCGGATTGGAGGGTTGAAAATGAATATATTGTGGTAACGGGTTGCACGCTGCAACGAAAATTGGTTGAAATAATAATTAGTTATGACTGCTGAGTTGGCTTCAACTATTAAAAATGAATTACCTAATTTATATCTATCATTGTTATTGTTACTAATATTGTGTACAAGTTAATGTAAGTGACCTACCTTAACCTCGTCACTACTTCGTCGAGGTTAGGCTCAGAACTTACCAATACATGGGGTCAGTTGTACTGATACTACACTCTACACTTCTTGTGCAGATTTCAGAGTTGGTCCCAGCGGTGTAGCATAGACTTGCTCGGATTTTAGTTACCAAAGGAGACTTGAGATATAACTGCACGACGTCCGCAGTTCTGAAGTCCCCGTCTATGTTACTTTATCGGTGTGTTTGTTTCTAGACAACCTTATTTTATTCAGACCTTTATTTGTAATATTCTAGAAGCTCGTGCACTTGTGACACCAATTCTGGGATGGTATCTAAACTCAGTTATTTCTATGGATTATTCACTACATTTCAGATTTTACTTCCGCATTTCTTTCTTTGTTATTCACAAATTTACAAATTATTTTAAAATGGATTAGATTATTCTAATGTTGGCTTGCCTAGCAAGTGAAATGTTAGGCGCCATCACGGTTCTGAATGTGGGAATTTCGGGTCGTGACATCTCTCAATACGTCCTTATCTTCAGTCGAAACCACACATTGAGGCAATGTTTGAGAATCTCTGGCTCCCTCGTAGTCCATCTACGGCATCACGAACCGTCGACGCACAACTGATACTGAGTGCGCAATGTCATGCACGAGTGGATACAAAGGAATATGAGATATATGTTTCAAGCTAAATCAATGCCGAACGATAAAGAAATGAAAGAATTGAAATTATTCCTAAACTTTGTAGCCTCTGAAACATAAGTACAGACGTCTCCGTATCGATCCTTCAGACTCTACTAAGCCTGCTTGTGTCTCGTGAGACCTATGTAACCTAATGCTCTGATACCAACTTGTCACAACCCAAAATTCCCACCGTCGGGACCGTGATGGCGCCTAACATTTCACTTGCTAGGCAAGCCAACGTTAGAATAATATTAGCCATTTTAACATAATTTTTAAATTAATTAATAACAAAGAAACAAATGCGAAAATAAAGTCATAAATAAAGTGAATACTCCATAATACTAGCAATGTATGAATACCATCCCAGAACTGGTGTCACAAGTGCACGAGCTTCTAGAATAATACAACAAGGGTCTGAACAAAATAAAGTTGTCTGAAGGAAGGCACACATCTAAAATAATGTAAAAAGGGACTTTTGTCACGACCCCAAATTCCCTCCGTAGGAGGCCGTGATGGAACCTAGTCTCTAAGACTAGGTAAGCCTATCGATGCGGAATAATCATAAATATCTGAAATAAATAAACTACAATTCAAATAATTACAACTCCCAAAACCCGGTAGAAATAAGTCACAAGTTTCTAAAAATTTATTCTCAATGTCTCTATGTATCAAGTTCAAAATAAAAATAAGGAAGTAACATAAAATGATAGAAGGGGACTGCGGAGTCTGCGGACACTGGCAGATATACCGCAAAGTCTTCATGCGCAGATAACTCACTGACGTCTAGACTAGTAAGATGTACCTGGATCTGAACAAAACGATGTGCAGAAGCGTAGTATGAGTACACCATAGCGGTACCCAGTAAGTGCCAAGCCTAATCTCGGTAGAGTAGTGACGGGTCAGGCCCTACTGGAGAATAGATAATGACATGAAAAAATACTTAAACAATTTAATAATATAAAATGACTATGAAAATGAATCAAATAGTATGTCACATTTAATGACACCAAATAATTGCAAATAGTATCTCGTGGAATCAAAACAGAATTCCTTTCAACTTTATGAAAATCACAACAATTAATCGTAGGCAACTATGGCCATAAATCAATATCAACAAGGGCACTACCGAGGTACCGCCTCGTAGTCCCAAATAATAAATAAATTCACAATATCTCATTTCCTTATCTCACCGCGGGAGCCTTCACAATTTATTTGAAAGAAAATATTTTTCCCGAAATAGCATCCCGCGTTTTAGCCATCCTTATCACACCGCATGAATTCTAGTAGTTCCCCCTACTAGCCAAGCGTATCAAGCCACCCTTATCTCACTGCATGCGTTTCAATACCCAGACCTATGTTTTCATCATTGATCTGAGATGGCTAAAACTCCCAAACCCGTGTTGAAAATGTCCAAAATATTGGAACCCCTCTGTTTTTGTAAGCTGGTCAGTGATTTTGCACCTACGGACAAAATTCTCGCACCTGTGGTCCCACATCTGCGGTGAAATACCGCATCTGCAAAAATTGCTCAGCCCAGCTGCCTTCGCTTCTGTGAGCTTTGGACCGCATATGCGCCTTCGCAGGTGCGTAAAATCCCATCGCACCTACGGAGCTGCCCACACCTGCGCCCTTCCTCTCGCTTCTGTGCAACATGAGCCGCATCTGCAGCTCCAACTGGGCAGCCCTTCGTCCGCTTCTGCGAGCTTGCTTGTGCGAGTCTGCACCTGCGGTTAGTCCCTCCACAGGTACGACGACACCAGAAGCTGCAAATTGCAGAATTTGCCTAAGTCCAAAAATTGATCCGATTTCGATCTGGATCTCACTCGGGGTACTCGAGACCCCGTCTAAAAATACCAACAAGTCCTAAATCATCATACGAACTTAGTCGAGTCTTCAAATCACATCCCACAATACTAAAATCACGAACCCCACATAGATTCAAGCCTAATAAATCTTAAGAATTTCCAACTTCTACATTCGATGTCGAAACCTATCAAATCAAGTTCGATTGACCTCAAATTTTGTACGCAACTCATAAAGAATATAATGGAGCTGTTAAATTTTCATAAGTGGATTCCGACCCCGATATCAAAAAGTCAACTCCCCGGTCAAACTTCCAAACTTTAAATTCCTATTTTAGCCGTTTCAAGCCTAATTTCACTACGGACTTCCAAATAAAATTCCAATCTCGCTCCTAAGTTCAAAATCACCATACGAAGCTGTTGGAATCATCAAAATTCTATTCCAGGGTCGTTTGCACATAATTCTACATCCGGTCACTATTTGAACTTAAACTTTTAATTCTTTCGTCAAAATTTCATGTCTTAGGCTAGGGACCTCGGAATTTGATTCCGGGCATACGCCCAAGTCCCAATTCACGATACGGACCTACCGGAACTATCAAAACACTGATCCGAGTCTGTTTTCTCAAAATGTTGACCAAAGTCAACTCGGTTGAGTTTTAAAGCTCTAATTCATATTTTAATCCATTTTCACATAAAAACTTTCCAGAAAAATTAACGAACTGCGCACGTAAGTCGAGGAATAATAAATAGTACTTTTCGAGTTCTTAGAACACAAAATTAATTATTGAATTTAAAGATGACATTTTGGGTCATCACATTCTCCATCTCTAAAATAAACGTTCGTCCTCGAACGGAGTTAGAAAAAGTACCTGAGCTGGTGAATAAGTGTGGATAAGAGTGGTGTATATCATGCTCGGTCTCCCAAGTCACCTCCTCGACCGGATGACCCCTCCACTGAACCATCACGGAAGTAATGTTCTTTGACCTCAGCTTTCGAACCTGCCTATCCAAAATAGCCATGGGTTCCTCAACATAAGATAGATCCTTGTCCAACTGAACCGAACTGGAGTCTAACATATGAGACGGATCGTCGTGATATTTCCGAAGCATGGAAACATAGAATACCGGATGAACCGCAGAGAGACTATGTGGTAGTGCAAGTTTGTAAGCCACCTCTCCAACTCTCTCAAGAATCTCAAAAGGCCCAATATACCTAGGGCTCAACTTGCCCTTCTTCCCGAACCTCATCACACCCTTCATAGGCGAAACCCGAAGAAATACCCGCTCACCAACCATGAATGCAACATCACGAACCTTCCGATTTGCATAACTCTTCTATCTAGATTGGGCTATACGAAGTCAATCCTGGATCAACTTAACCTTTTCCAAGGCATCCTGAACCAAGTCTGTACCCAATAGCCTAGCCTCGCCCGGTTCGAACCAACCCACTGGGGACCGGCACCGCCTACCATACAAGGCCTCATACGGAGCCATCTGAATGCTTGACTGGCAATTGTTGTAAGAACTGATCCCAAGCACCCCCAAAATCCACAAGTGGTAAAAACTGATCCCAAGCACCCCCAAAATCTATCACACACGCACGAAGCATATCCTCCAGTATCTGAATAGTGCGTTCGGACTGCCCATCCATCTGAGGGTGAAATGTTGTACTCAACTCCACACGAGTACCCAACTCTCGATGTACATCCCTCCAAAACTATGAGGTAAACTATGTACCCCGATTAGAGATGATATATACCGGTACACCGTGAAGTCTTACAATCTCGCGAATATATACCTGAGCCAGTTGCTCTGAAGAGTAAGTAGTAATCACAGGAATGAAATTAGCTGACTTGGTCAATCTATCCACAATCACCCAAACTGTATCGAACTTCCTCCGAGTTCGTGGGAGCCCAACAATAAAATCCATAGTAATCCACTCCCATTTCCATTCTGGAATTTCCAACTTATGAAGCAATCCACCCGGATGTTGATACTCCTATTTCACCTGCTGACAATTTAGGCTCCGAGCTACATAGTCCACTATGTCTTTCTTCATCCTCCTCCACCAGTAATGTTGCCTCAAGTCCTGCTACATCTTCGCAACACCTGGATGTATGGATTACTGCGAACTGTGAGCCTCCTAGAGAATCAATTCACGCAAACCATCTACATTAGGCGCACAAAGCCTGCCCTGCATCCGTAATACACTGTCATCTCCAATTGCGACTTCCTTGGCATCACTGTGCTGAACTGTATCCTTAAGGACAAGCAAATGGGGGTCATAATACTGATGCTCCCTGATACGATCATAAAGAGAAGACTGAGAAACCACACTAGCCAAAACTTGACTCGGCTCGGAAACATCCAATCTGACAAACTGGTTGGCCAAGGCCTGAACATCCAAGGCCAAAGGCCTCTCTGCTACCGGTAAATATGCTAAGCTACCCAAACTCTCTGCCTTATGACTCAAGGCATCGGCCACTACATTGGCCTTCCTAGGATGATAGAGAATGGTGACATCATAATCCGTAAGCAACTCCAACCATCTCCACAGCCGCAATTAAGATCCTTCTATTTAAACAGATGTTGTAAACTCTGGTGATCGGTGTAGACCTCACAATGGACACCGTACAAATAATGCCGCCAAAATCTTCAAGGCACGAACAATAGCTACTAACTCAAGGTCGTGGACCGGAAAATTCTTCTCATGTACCTTTAACTGTTTGGACGCATAGGCAATCACCCTACCGTCTTGCATCAACACTGCACCGAGACCAATACACGACGCGTCACAATACACAGTATAAGACCTTGAACATGTAAGTAATACCAAATCTTGTGTCGGAGTCAAAGTGATCTTGAGCTTCTGAAAGCTCAACTCACACTCGTCTGACCCTATAAATGGGGCACCCTCTTGGGTCAATTTGGTCTTAATAGTTGTTCATAATCAATTATAGAATCATCATTTAACCTCATGTTAACAAAACTCTCGTTGCAAACCTTCACAATACTAATAACTAGATGCGAGCCATGAAGACCTCATAATTATTTACCCGAATTAACAAGTCACATTTAACGCCACATGGGAGGGCACCTACCTCATAGGTTAAAAATTAATAATTACAACATGAATTTGACAACTATGTACAGAGAATTTCATATAAGAATTTTCAAGTAAGCCTAACAGGCATGACTCCCTATTAGTACTATAGTACAAATTTAATTTCACAAGGTAGAAATTAAACACAAGAACTTTCCTCACAAGGATCTCGTCCTTATATAACTTCCACCGCAGCACGTAGCCCGGTTTAAACATATCAATTTATATACAGATGTGAGGATCTCGTCCTTAGTTCTAAATCACAAGTAATATGCACATCGTGCCAATCGAAAATTTCCATTTTCTCATTTTAAATTATTTCGGTTACACCAAATCACAACACATAATGAACCCCACACCGGTAGGGCATATAATTCACAATTTGCAATTAATCATTCGGAATTTACATAAATAATTATCGAAATGAGTAACAGAAAGCCGTATATAGCCTCACAGCTCTTATTAGTGACCAACACGAAATGATAGGCGTAGTTATCTTCATAAATCTCCCAACAGGGGTAAACACATAAGTAGATTATAGAATTATGAAGCTCACTCATAAGTGGAGAACAATAGGAGGACTCGTCTCGATACTCAGAACCGAATCAAGTTAAGGAAATTATTCCTTTATATTATATCAAGGTCGTACATGTAACTACACCAACTGATGTAGCGACCTCCGCCATACCATAAAATAAATATATCTACGGCTGGGTCTCCACCTCTAGGACGCCTTCTACCCGTCTGTCCTCCATCCCTAACTAGTCATGTGGGTGGTGTAGTAACTGCAATGGGGCACGTAGCCTGAGTGATTTTATGAAATAAGTCTCTCCCAAGTTTGGGACAATGTTTTCATGATGTGCCTAGTATCACCATATTCATAACAACCCTTTTGCGGGTTAGGCTGCTCAAATTAAGTCTGTGCCAGATAACTGGAATAACCATTGTAGGAACTCATGTCGGTGGTGCATTAAAAGAACTTACTGGAGCACTCTGAGTAATCCGATGTGCGGACTGGGCTGGCCGACTGCCTGAGCGCCCGCCATAATGATTTATACTTGTAGAGTAGAATCCACTGAATCCCCCAGAACCTCCAGACGTCTTGGTCTCCTTAGTTCCCTTTTTCCTCACCTCGAACACATTCTAATATCTTGGAAATTTGTACAACTAGCAGAAATAAAGTATCAACTTGTAGCTCCCGAATCGTACAAAATTTTACGATCATAATTGAATCTTTTAATGAGTCTGTGGACTCGCCCTTTGGCTGTAGGAAGCAAAGTAGGAGTATGACAGGCTAACTTATTGAACTTAATGGCATATTCTAACACCGACAATGGTGACCTGACGCAACCATTCAAACCCTATGCGCCACGAATTACAGAGAATCCGGGAAACAAACTCTTTCAAAAGCGTTTCTGAGAATTGAGCCAAGCGGGCGGTGCTGCATTGGCTGGTCTGCCCTCTTCATAGGCTTGCCACGAACACCGGGGGAGAATTATCTCTCCCAAGGAAAATTTCTTCTTTTGTTATGCTGACTCAACACTGTTGAGCTGACCCATTTCTTAACATACTCTTCGATTCTTCTTTGGGGTAACCCTTACCTCTATTTATACACAACGATCACAAAAGTAGAGCTCGATACAAACAAATCTTGACACGAACCACATAGTCCAGAATCTCGTCAACAACTGTACTTCCTCCAAAGCACCCCAAAATCCGCAACTATGACGTCCACGCTGAGTAGACCTTATGTAAATTTAGAGTTGTTTCTATAACTCCTTTGGTACTGAAGTATAGGATTATTAAGGAGGCGGACATACCGCAAGTTCAACCTTATCCTCTACAAAATCCCAGGCCTTAAACATGTGTAAATTTTAGGGAACCTTTCAGTACCACATATATACATTTCAGGCCAAAACTGATATAACACATGACCACGCAATCCACCCATTGGGAGTGGACTCCCCCCACTCGGCGCGAAGTCATAGGTCAGAACGTTCGATGATCTATAATAATAACCTTCACAGCTCATATACATCAACCAGACGCCAACGTCCGTTACACCCTCAGATGATTCACTAGGTGATCTCTCAATACGCCAGCATCTTCAGTCTGAACCACATGTTGAGGCAATATTTGAGCATCTCTGGCTCCCTTGTAGTCCATCTGCGGCATCACGAACCGTTGACGTACGACTGATACCGAGTGCGCAATGTCATACATGAGTGGATACAAAGGAATATAAGATATGAGTTTCAAGTTAAATCAAAGACGCACGATAAGTAATCAAAGAAGTGAATATTTCCTAATAGTTCCATAGCCTCTCGAAGATAAGTACAGACATCTCTGTACCGATCCGCAAGACTCTACTAAACCTGCTTGTGACTCATGACACCTATGAACCTAGAGATCTGGTACCAACTTGTTACGACCCCGAATTCCCTCTGTAGGCGGTCGTGATGGCACCTAGTCTCTAAGACTAGGTAAGCCTATCAATGCGGAATAATCATAAATATATGAAATAAATAAACTACAATTCAAATAATTACAACTCCCAAAACCCAGTAGAAATAAGTCACAAGCTTCTAAAAATTTATTCTCAATGTCTCTATGAATCAAGGTCTAAAGAAAAATAAGGAAGCAATATAAAAATGATTGAAGGGGACTCCGGAGTCTGCGGACGCTGGCAGATATACCTCAAAGTCTTCGTGCGCAGGTAACTCACTAACATCTAAACTGGTAAGATGTACCTGAATCTGCACAAAAAGATGTGCAGAAGCATAGTATGAGTACACCACAGCGGTACCCAGTAAGTGCGAAGCCTAATCTCGGTAGAGTAGTGACGAGGTTAGGTCAGGCCCTACTGGAGAATAGATAATGACATGGAAAAATGTTTAAACAATTTAATAAGATAAAATGACTATAGAAATGAATAAAATAGTATGTCACATTTAATGACACCAAATAGTTGCAAATAATATCTCGTGTAATCAAAACAGAATTCCTTTCAACTTTATGAAAATCACAACAATTAATCGAAGGCAACTATGGCCATAAATCAATATCAACAAAGGCACTACCGAGGTACCGCCTCGTAATCTCAAGTGATAAATAAATTCACAATATCTCATTTCCTTATCTCACCGCGGGAGCCTTCACAATTTATTTGAAAGAAAATATTTTTTCCGAAATAACATCCCGCGTTTTAGCCATCCTTATCACACCACATGGCTTCTAGTAGTTCCCCCTACTAGCCACGCGTATCAAGCCACCCTTATCTCACCGCATGCGTTTCAATACGCAGACCTTATACCACCGCATGCGTATCAATATCACAATATATCACAATTTGCACCTCAAGTGCTCAATGTAACTTGCCAAAATAATTCAACAATATTTTTCCACAATAAAGAGCTCACGGCTCATGCCAAAATAAATCATCAATAATATTTTTCTACAATAAAGAGCTCACGGCTCCATCACAATGAGTACAAAAATCTTACAAAATATTCAAGAATAAATAATTCAGGAACATAATATTTCAAAATCTTTAATACGTTGCTTATATATCAAATTTAAAATGTCAATTACTTCATATTAATAATGTTTAATTTAAAGAAAATCACCCTTCAAATAATGCACAGAATAAAAAAAATTAAGTTTCAACTAAACAGGTATAACAATTAGCAGGAAAAGGTCAAACAAATTTAAGGTATATATCTCAGATCAATGATGAAGAATATAACAAGATAAAATAATTTAATAAATGCGCAACAATGATCTACACAATTTAAAAATATAATCTTTCACATTTAGCCCGTGTACACACTCGTCACCTCGTGTACACGACTTTCAACATATTTTAATAATCACATTAATATCAATTCTAGGGAAAATTTCCCCCACACAAGGTTAGACAAGTCACTTACCTCGACTTGCTCCAATTTAACCATGTAGTATGCTTTTTCCTCGATTTTTCGATTCCGATCGACTCATATCTAGTCATAATTAATTCGATGCAGTCAACAAAAATTATAGAATCAATTCCATAAGAAAATACTATATTTTTCAACAAAATCTGAAATTAACTCAAAAATGGCTGAATCCACCAAAAGTTACGAAATATGAACGCACTTTCAACTACGAGTCCAACCATACCATCTTTACAAAAATACGACATCAACTTGACCTCCAAACCTTAAATTCTCATTTTGAAATCCCTAAGCCCAAATCCCCTAATTTCACCTCAAAAACATATAATCTATTCAAAATATTCAATGATAATCCAATATAATTGACTAGCAATGATCACATCTGACTTACCTCAAGTTTCCCCGTGAATTCTCTCTGAAATATTGCCCAAAACGGTGTTGAAAATGTCCAAATGACAAAAATATCGGAACCCC
The DNA here is from genome assembly GCF_000390325.3 of Nicotiana tomentosiformis. Taxonomy (NCBI): domain Eukaryota; kingdom Viridiplantae; phylum Streptophyta; class Magnoliopsida; order Solanales; family Solanaceae; genus Nicotiana; species Nicotiana tomentosiformis. The sequence goes on along the minus strand of NC_090815.1, from coordinate 131,313,866 downwards.
TCTGTTTTTGTAAGCTGGTCAGTGCTTTCGCACCTGCGGACAAAATTCTCGCACCTGCAGTCCCACATCTGCAAAAATTGCTCAGCCCAGCTGCATTTGCTTCTGCGAGCTTTGGACCGCATTTGCGCCTTCGCAAGTGAGGAAAATTCTATCGCACCTGCGGACCTGCCCACACGTGCGCCCTTCCTCTCGCTTCTGCGCAACATGAGCCGCATCTGCGGCTCCAATTGGGCAGCCCTTCATCCGCTTTTGCGAGCCACAGCTCACTTGTGCGAGTCCGCACCTGCGGTCAGTCCCTCCGCATGTGCGATGACACCAGAAGCTGCAAATTTCAGAATTTGCCTAAGTCCAAAAATTGATCCGATTTCGATCCGGATCTCACTTGCGGTACTCGGGACCCCATCTGAAAATACCAACAAATCCTAAATCATCATACGGACTTAGTCAAGTCTTCAAATCACATCCTACAAGACTAAAAACATGAATCACACATAGATTCAAGCCTAATAAATATTAAGAATTTTCAACTTCTACATACGATGTCGAAACCTACCAAATCAAGTCCGATTGACCTCAAATTTTGTATACAAGTCATAGATGACATAACAGAGCTGTTAAAATTTTCAAAATTAGATTCCTACCTCGATATCAAAGAAGTCAACTCCCCGGTCAAACTTCCAAACTTTAAATTCCTATTTTAGCCGTTTCAAGCCTAATTTCACTACGGACTTCCAAATAAAATTTCGATCACGCTCCTAAGTTCAAAATCACCATATGGAACTGTTGGAATCATCAAAATTCTATTCCGGGGTCGTTTGCATATAATTCTATATCCGGTCACTATTTAAACTTAAACTTTTAATTTTTTCATCAAAATTTCATATCTCGGGCTAGGGACCTCGGAATTTGATTACGAGCATACGCCCAAGTCCCAATTCACTATACGGACCTATCGGAACTGTCAAAACACTGATCCGAGTCTGTTTGCTCAAAATGTTGATCAAAGTCAACTCAGTTGAGTTTTAAAGCTCTAATTCATATTTTAATTCATTTTTCACATAAAAAACTTTTCAGAAAAGTTTACGGACTGCGCACGCTAGTTGAGGAATGATAAATAGTGCTTTTCGATGTCTTAGAACATAGAATTAATTATTAAATTTAAAGATGACATTTTGGGTCATCACAACTTCAGAGCTGCGAACATCGTGCAACTATACCTCAAGTCCCCAGTGGTAGCTGAATCTGAGCAAATCTACGGTACGCCACTGAGACAAACTCCGAAATCTGCACAAGAAGTGCAGAGTGTAGTATGAGTACAACCGACTCCATGTACTCTGTAAGTGTTGAGCCTAACCTCGATGAAGTAGTGACGAGGCTAAGGCAGGTCACTTACATTAATATGTACGCAATAATAGTAATAACAACAATAATAGAAATAAAACAATTAACTCATTTCAACAGTTGAAGCCAACTCGGCAGTCATAACCAACTATTATTTCAATCAATTTTTGTTGCGGCGTGTAACCCGCTCCAACAATATAATTCTTCAATAAATTTCCGTTGCGGCGTGCAACCCACTCCAATAATATAATTCTTCAATAAATTTCCGTTGCGGCGTGCAACCCAATCCAACAATATAAACTTAAAATATAATCTGTTACGGTGTGCAACCCGATCCCCTAATATATTGCTTTTCATTTCCGTTGCGGCGTGCAACCCGCTCCAACCATATAATTTAACAACTCTTACATTTAATAAAAATACTCCAATAAATACCACATTCAATAAGAACTTATTAGGCAACAATGCACACAATATTTATAAATTATTTAGGAACAAGTAATGACAAGTAGCAATTAAGTCACATAAGTCAAATAAACATGTAACAATTATAGCATGGATTCAAGGCATAATATTGAGCAAGGAATATGAGAGAAATAATTAATATAATAATTAATTCATGTCTTAAAACAATTTATGATTTCAAATAATTATGCAAACAATTAATTTGACGACGTATAGACACTCGACACCTTGCCTATACGTCGTTCACATGAATTTCATATAACAAATCATTCAAGGGTTCTATTCCCTCAACTCAAGGTTAACCACGACACTTACCTCGCTTTGCAACCTAATTCAAGATTTCAATAAATCTTTTCCTTGCGAATTTGTGTGCGAAATCCTCAAATCTAGTCATAAACAATTTAATATGCTCAATACAAACTATTGGAAATAATTCTATATGAATTTACTAATTTTTCGGAATAAAATCCGAAATTCATTTTAAAAATCGATAGTGGGACCCACATCTTGAATCCAAAAAAAACTGACAAAATCTGAACACCCGTTACGATACGAGTTCAACCATACAAATATTATTGAATTCCGACATAGGATTGACCTTCAAATCTTCATTTTACATTTTTGGAAGATTTTATAAAAATCTGATTTTTCTTCAATAAATTTACGGATTCATGATATAAATGAGTATGGAATTATGAAATATAATCAATATAGGATAAGAAACACTTACCCCAATGTATCCCTGTGAAAATTGCCCAAAACTTGCCTTACCCGAGCTCAAATTCGTGAATAATAAAAAATGGGGCGAGATCCCATTTTCAAAACTTAAGTTTTGTTGTCCAGGTTTTTACTCATCGCGATCGCGGGAATCTATTCGCGATCGCGTAGAACAATTTCTGCCCAAGTCCATTTTACTCTTCGCGATCGCGGGAATGGCTTCGCGATCGCGAAGCACAAATTGCACAGGCTGCCAATTTCCATTACGCGAACGCGACATCCCATACGCGAACGCGAAGCATAACCCCGCAGACTTCGCGATCACGGACCGCTTCATGCGAACGCGAAGAACAAATTTGAGTGCCCCATCTTGTGCCTCATTTCCTCTTCGCGGACGCAATCAACTCTACGCGTTCGCGGTGAACTGAGAGCTAACCTTCCGCGATCGCGTGCCTATCTTCGCGAACGCGAAGGGTAAAAATCATGGCTCACAATTTCCTCTTCGAGATCGCGGGAATGGTTTCGCGATCGCGAAGCACCATGCACCAGATGACAGTTGAAGCTCAAAAACCAGATTTTTCGAAAGTTCAAAACGATCGTAGGCTATCTGAAACTCACCCGAGCCCTCGGGGCTCTAAACCGTACATGTACACATGTCCAAAAATATCATACGAACTTGATTGCATGATCAAAACACCAAAATAATGCCTAGAACTACAAATCGGACTCCAAATCAAATGAAATTTGTAAGAAGATTTTAGAATTTCTATTTTAACAACCGGACGTTCGAATCAGGCCAAACTAGCTCCTTTTCTCACCAAATTTGGCAGACAAGTCATAAATTAGCTATACCGGATTGCGAAACCAAAATACGGACCAGGTATCAACAAAGTCAAACATTAGTCAAATCTCTTAAGTCATTAAACCTTTAAACTTAAAAATTTCGATAACATGGGATAACTCGAGCTAGGGACCTTCGAATTCAATTTCGGGCATATGCCCAAGTCCCAAATCACGATACGGACCTACCGGGATTATTAAAATACTAATCCGGGTCCGTTTACTCAAAATGTTGACCAAACTCAACCCAATTGAGTTTTAAAGCTCTATTTAACATTTTAATCAATTTTTAACGTAAAAACTTTTCGAAAAATTATACGGACTGCACACACAAGTTGAGGGATAATGAATAGTGCTATTTGAGGTTTTAGAATATATAAATAATTATTAAATTTAAAGATGACCTATCGGGTCATCACAATGCTACATCGATCAGAGCCATAAATATAAGGTATAACAACATATAGCATAATTCTAGATATCACATAAGAAACGCAATGAATCAAAGACTACATAACCCATTAACCAAAGCTTCAAATATCACATGATATCAAACCATGAATCAAACCAATATAATGTCAATAAAGCAAAACGATTGAGAAGGCAATAGAGTTGTAGCAAAACTCATTCTCGGTCATTCTTTTGTATATGTGCTTTTCTAATATAAGTAGGATCTTGTTTGTTTCCATGATTAGAAATAGGAGTGATTTTGTTCCAATTACATATGAATGACTTTTACAAATTTGGAGTATTACATAGTCTAAATAAGGAAAATTTTAATACATAAAACTCAGTTAATAATTTTGTCTAAATATTAGGAAAATAATAAAATTACTATTTTGTCTAGTGTGAAATTTATTTTTCAAGGGTAAAAAAGGCGGACGACATTTCTCTAAAGACCTTCGTGCTTTTAATATAGCTAGTCTTAGAGTACGCGCGATGTGCGTGTACCCCATATAATTGAATATAAAACTCTAAGAAATAACATAAACATTAGTAAAAATGCTCTATAAGAATAATAAATTAAAGAAAAAAGTGCAAGAGTTATTAATATTGACCTATCATATTTAGCTAATTTTATAAAAAAAAGAATTCTTGCCCCACGAAAGTCTTTTGATACCTTATTATTAGACATGACCAGTAAACCTGGAGTACATGAACCGTGTCAAAGCATATTGCCAAAAGTCGATCCATATAAAATTATACTGAACTATAATTTGACGGGTGCAACCTTAAGGTTGTTATTATTGAATTTATTATACTTTTAAAATTTTGAGTTCAAGTTTAATATTTATTAAAATTCTAGTAAATTTTAACATATATCTATATTCGTGTCAAAAACGTCATGAGCTAGTAGTTATACTCTCCCACCGCCATGCATATAGTTCAATAATTAACGACATCAGTGAGTTGCGGTAAATTGTGCTATTAAAATAGATATAGATTCTTATTCTTCAATACTCTTACAAAACTTGGATGTATCCTTAATAAACTTGAAATGCCTAAACCAAACTGATAGTTACTGGATGATATCCTGTAATAGCATCATAACGAAGACCAGATCCTTGCTTTAACAATGTCAGTCTTTGTATATTTATTTCAATCAACAATTTCACCAACCAATTTTTGGAGGTATCAGTAAGTTGAGGTCAATTTTATTCACGAGGCACTTTTCATAATGATATCAATTCAGATCATTAGATCTTGATAATAGTGGATTGAATTTGAATTTTCAGTTTTCTTCTTTGCGTATGAATTAGATTAAGGGTTATAGTTACTTTTTCAATTCAAGTAAGAAAAGTTATATAAGTAAAGCTTATTCGATTTTAAATTCTTAATTAAATGTTAGGAGTTACTACCGAAAATACTTAATATCCAAAATTTTAGTTAACTTCAAAGTGCTCTATATCAAGATTATAATTAAATAAAAAATTTATCTAATGTGTAATACATTTTTAACGAGTAAAATATTCTCGTAAATCTTGCATCAATCACTACAAAATTTGTACCCAACAATATTAAAATTTTAACCAATACACATCCTAAAGAATTATTGAGTTAAGAAATAGAAACTAAAGAAAATTGTTGAGTTAAGATTTAAGAATACAAATTAAAAGAAAATATTACCTCCTTGGTCCTTCCTTTCTCTCTCGGTGCATGTTTAGCGTGAAGTGCTAACTTGCGCTCACCGTAAATGGGGAGCGCACGAGGTCAACCGTCAAAAGCTACAAAACAATTGATAGAGGAAGACAACAATTTCATGGAGGGAAGAAACTTAGAAACACTACGTAATTCGGAGGTAACACCAAAAACCCTAGCGACTGGAGGCAATATTGCTAGTTTATCGACAAAGACGAGGGTAAGTGGGAGCAATTCCATCACTAACCCAAGGAAAATGACTGAGGAACCAACAAGCACCCAGAGAAAGGAACATACAACAAATAATTCGGAGATTTGGCCAACCCTTCCTTCGCGAAGTGAAGGTACCAGAACCCCAGCACCTACATGGATAACTCCGGTACACATGCAGACTGATTTGAGCTCAAAAAAAATAGGGCAGATGCAGATTAAAGGGATAGATCCACAATTGAAGCCAGCTCAAAGTGACAAAGCCAATGAAACAGTAACTCACATTGGGGGAGCACAATGTATGCTACAACTGGAACCAGGACAACCAGGAGGAAAGGCATGGTCGACGCTATTTGAGGAGAACAAAATGGCAGCAAGAGGTATGGATCTGACTTTTATACCTCCTGCGATTGTTGAGGGAGAGACGATTGTGGAATTGGTACAAGAGAATATTGACAGTGAGATTGAAAAATGAAAATATGCTGCAATAGCATATGTTGTTGGTGGCTCAGCTACAATTGGGGCTATGGAGAGGTTCGTAGCGGCACAAGGGGAGTTCACAGCAAAACCAAAAGTATATTATCACAATGTTGGGTATTTTGTGATTAATTTTTCATGTTTGGAAGAGAGGAATTTGATGATGTACTCAGGACCTCATATGTTGAGAAATCGACCAGTAATTATCAAGGCTTGGACTGCAGATTTCAATTTTGATGCTGAAGACCTAAAGACAATTCCAATATGGGTAAAACTGCCTAATCTCTCATTGAGTTGTTGGAGTGCAAATGCATTAAGTAAAATTGGGAGTGGTTTGGGTCAACCCATATATGTTGATGCTTGTACGTCAAATGCAAATAGGATTTCATATGCACGAATTCTTGTAGAGATTGATGTAACCAGAGAGCTTCCAAATGTCATCAAAATAAAAGATCCAAAAGGAAGAATGATTGAGCAGGAAATATGGTATGACTGGAAACCCACATATTGTGCAAGGTGTATGCAAATTGATCATAATTGCCAAAAACAACAGCCCCAAGCAGCAATGGTGGAGAACAAGATAGGCCAGCAACAGCACATGAAAGCCCCAAAACAGAGGACAAAATGGAAGCCTATTAATGTTGAAGGTAAATTACAGAACCTAGCTCAAAGGGAGATGCCAGATAAGAATGCTGAGAACCACAGTATACAAAATCAAATTATGGAAGCTGGGGATGTATGGCAACAAGTGAAGAGTAAATCAGCAGTAAAAGGGAAAAAAAATACCAACATCTGGACAGCATATAAAAGTTCTTAATGGTTTTAATACTTTAGTTGAAGCAGGTCAAGAACAAAGCTTCAAAGGAATTGAAATGGTAGAATGTAGTTCAAGTAGAGTGGTTGAGACAGAAGTGTTACCACAAAATCATTCTAAAGTATCAGAATGATAGTGACATGGAATGTAAGGGGTTTTAATAAGGTGTTTAAGCACAAGGAGTTATGGGTGTTTTTGAAGGAAAATAAGGTGACTATGATATCAATAAGTAAGCACCGAGTTCATGATACAAAAGTTCCTCAAACTCTAGGGAAAATTATGCCGGGGTGGAATTGGTGTCATAATGTGTCAACTTCGTGCAAGGGTAGGATATGGGTATTTTGCAATCCAAATGTTATAAGTTTTACAGTCATGGAGAGGTCTGCTCAGATTATCCATGGACATGTTGAAGTTCATCACATCACCAAGGAGTTTCACTTCTCAGCAGTCTATGGACTGCATATTGTTCAAGACAGGAAACCTTTATGGGATATGCTTAGGGACATGGAGGGCCAAATTATGGGACCTTGGTTGATAATGGGGATTTCAATGCAGTTTTGGGGGCTGAAGATAGAGTTCATGGCAGAGAAGTGCAGGATCATGAAACTAAGGACTTTAGAGCTTAGATGGAAGATTGTAGTTTGACAGAATTACCAACTGTTGGTAAATCATATACATGGACAAATAGTCATATTTTTAGTAGAATAGACAGGGCAATTGTGAATGACCACCGGATGATTACTATGCATCCTCTACAAGTTCATGTGATGGACTTATTGTTCTCTGATCATTCTCCAATGGGTATAGAGGTTGAGGGAAACTGTGATAAAAAGAAGCGGCCTTGTAAATTGTACAATTGTATGGCAGATCATCCTGATTTTTGGAATATAGTAGAGGCTAATTGGTCTTTACATGAAGGAAATATGGTAGCTATATGGCAGAATTTGAAAACTGTAAAATCAGCTTTGAAGAATTTGAATAGGACGGAATTTATGAATATAACTGAGAAGATTAGCTTCATCAGAGAGAAACTGAAAGATACACAAGGGAGAATGAGGAATTACAATACCCCAAATAGTATGTTTAAAGAGGAAAACAACCTCCTATTAGAATTTGAGAAATGAGATAAGATTGAAGAATCAATTTATAAACATAAATCCAAAGTACAATGGCTGCAATTGGGGGATACAAATAGTGCATATTTCATTGCTAGCATGAAGAGGAGAAAGGTGCATAATCAGATAACTAAGCTCATAGATAGTAATGAAAATGTGCTTACAAATCCAAAAAGTATTTAAGATGAAGTAATTGGGTTTTACAAACAGCTACTAGGAAATGCAAGTCAAAATGTACCTGCTATTCACCCTGGATGGATAAAGAATGGAACAGTTCTTACTCAAAGCCATCAGCTACAACTTGTTACTCCTTTTACAAAAGAGGATGTAATTAAAGCCCTGAAAGGGATTGATGACATAAAAGCACCTAGAGGGGATGGTTTCAATGCATATTTCTTTAAAAAAAGCATGGCATATCACTGGTGAAGAGATTGTAAAAGCAGTACTGGACTTCTTTAGTACAGGAAAGATGTATAAGCCAATAAACACTACAACAGTTACTTTAATCCCCAAAGTTAAGAATCCAGCTTCGATCAGGGAATACAAGCCAATCTCTTGTTGTACCATACTATACAAGATTATTTTCAAGATGTTAACAAGTAGATTGATGCAAGTGACGGATACTTTGGTAGATGATAGCCAAGCAGATTTTGTCCCCGGTAGAGTTTTGACAGATAACATCCTACTCAGCCATGAGTTGGTAAAGGGTTATGGTAGGAAAAGGATCTCGCCTAGATGTATGATCAAGATCGACATGCAGAAAGCGTATGACTCCCTTGAATGGGTATTCCTGGAACAAGTACTTATAGGCTTATACTTCCCTAAAGAGTTTATAGGGTGGATCATGGAGTGCATTAGAACAGTGTCATATTCCATAACTATTAATGGAAGACAAATGAACCATTTGCAGCTAAGAGAGGAGTGAGACAAGGTGACCCAATGTCTCCACTACTTTTTGTTTTAGCAATAGAATACTTGACAAGGATACTGAAAAAACTGAAAGAGCAGCCAGATTTTAACTATCACCCTAGGTGTGAAAAATTGAGTATCATTCAGCTCAGTTTTGCAGATGATCTGCTCTTGTTATGTTGAGGAGATGTGATATCTATACAGCTGTTGTATAAATGCTTACAGAATTTCTCAAAAGCTTCAGGACTTGTTGCAAACCAAAACAAAAGTTGTGTGTACTTTGGTGGAGTATCAGTAGATGCACAACAAGAGATCCTCTAGAAAATTAGTTTTACAATAAGTGAACTACCCTTTTGATACCTTGGAGTGCCTTTGAGTTCAAAAAGACTATCAGTTAGTCAATGTCAGCCTCTATTGGATAAAATGCTGGGGAGAGTGAAATAATGGATTGTGAAGTTTTTGAGCTATGCAGGGAGATTACAATTGATAAAGAGTGTATTGATTTCAATACAATCCTTTTGGTCGCAGATCTTTCCTTTACCAAAGAAAGTCATTCAATCTATTGAATCCATATGTAGAAAGTTTCTTTGGACAGGGGATACAAATGCAAGTAAGAAAGCTCTTGTGGCGTGGGACAAATTGTGCAGACCAAAATCAACAGGGGGACTCAACATCACTGATATGAGTGTGTGGAACAAAGCTGCCTTGCTGAAACACTTATGGAATGTATGCAAAAAGAAGGATAAATTGTGGATACAATAGGTGCATGTATACTATATAAAAGGGAGGGTTCCTTGGACAGTGGAAGCGAAGCAAGCCTCATGGATAGTACAAAAGATATTACATGCTGCAAAATATCTGGATGAGGCTGGTTTGGAGAAGGAAAAGGTTCTAACAGCAGGAACATACACCATCAGAACCATCTATAACCAATTATGAGGGGAGTTCCCAAAAGCAAGCCGGAGAAAATTGATCTGTAATAACAAAGGCTGCCCGAAATAAATATTCAAATTCCACCTAGCAATTCAGGAAAGATTATATACCAAAGACAGATTAAGTAAATGGGGGATACAAGTAAACCAAACATGTCCCTTGTGTGATCAGGGGATGGAGGATCATCAACATCTCTTCTTTACTTGTAAATACTCAACATACATATGGGGGAAATTACTAGCATGGCAGGGGATCGCAAGGCAGGTATATGGTTGGGAGGAAGAAGTTGAGTGGGCCACAAAATATGTAACTGGTAAGGGATCAAAAGCTAAGGTTTATAGAATTAGTGTGGCAGGAGCAGTGTATCATTTGTGTATAGAAAGGAATCGCAGAATCTTTCAACAAGAGAGGAGAAGTAGTGGAGATATCACAAGACAAGTAATTCAAGAAGTACATTATAGAGGCTATATGCATATACGAATGAGAAAGGAAATGCAATACTTAAATTTTTACCCATTGCATGAATGAAGATATAAATAGAATGAGTTATCTTTGTACTGAGTTTGGGGCCTTCTGTCCAAACTTAGGAGTTTTGTTTATACATGTAAATATTTTCAAGTGGTAATAAAATTTTTAATTACAAAAAAAGAATACAAATTTAAGGGTACGAAAGTTTCTATTTGTTCGAAGTTATAATCTTATAATAAAATATAATATTATAATATATCTATTTTAGTTATCTAATTGAGAACACAATGATTTGATATCATTTAAATCTCAAAGGATGAATGAAACTGCCGAAAAATTTAAAAAGTTAGAACGGAAGGATTGATGTACGGAAAGGATTTATATAAGGTTAAGATTTAATCAATTTTAAAGTTCTAAATAATAGATTTCCAAAATAATAGTTCAAATAAGGAAAGATTTAGTAAGCAAAACTTTAATTGATTTAAGAGTCCTAAATTGTCAAGACCCAAAATCCGACTAGTCGTGATGGCACCTAACCCAACTCGCTAGGTAAGCCAATTAGCAACTAACCATTTCCAATAATATTTAACAAGACAATTAAGTAAAAGAAATTATCTGAATCCTATACATTTTCCAAGGACTGGTAGTACAAATCATGAGCTTCTATGATTGAAAATTACAAAACTGGTATGAAATAAATACAGCATCTGTTCGAAATGTACATAAACAGATTTTTATAAATCTAAGGCTACCATGAACAAGAGGCAGCAATGACTGGAATACCGGTACGTCTTCAGATCCAGCTTCCGCCATGTGTAGCAGCATCAACTTCCAAAATATGCACGCAAGGTGCAGAAGTGTAGTATGAGTACAACCTACCCCGTGTACTCAATAAGTAACAAACCTAACCTTAGATTGAAAGTAGTGACGAGCAAGAACAAAGTTCAGGATCCACACCAATATCTAGTAACATCTCATAAAAATAAAATTAAGGCAACACAAAGAATAACTCAATAATAAAAAGCTCAGCTCGTTCAAAGTTTCCGGAAAATAAATATTTTCTTTTCAAGTATAATAGTAAAACTCAATTCTTTTCACTGAAATCACCAAAATATGAGTAAGTTTGAAAACTGTGATTTTTTCCAAAAACTTTCTTCCACAATAGGATATTTTATTTTCAAATGGCATGAGAAAAATACATCTCTATGCCTACATGTCAATGTGTATGCCAATGCAATACAACATAGTGATAAAACCATATGCATACTCTCAGAGTATCAATTCACTCAGTCCTCCCAGTCACTCAATCCTCTTAATAACTCAGTCCTCCCAATCACTCAATCCTCACAGTCACTCATGCCTCACAGTCACTCAATCCTCCCAAATCGCTCGGCACTCGCACTCAGTAGGTACCTGCGCTCGCTGGGGGTGTGTACAGACTCTGAAGGGGCTCCTTCAGCCCAAGCGCTATAAAAAGTCAATCATGGCATAAATCAATAAAACATGCTACGACGCGCAGCCCGATCCCATAAATATCCTCACCATCAGGCTTTCGGCCTCACTCAGTCATCAATATCTCCAGTCTCTCGGGCTCACAATGTCATGAACAATCAGCCCAAAATGATGATATGATGAATCAATAAATAGCAATAGAGACTGAGAGATGATATGAAATGAATGAATATGGCTGAGTTTCAAATTTTATTTTAAACAAATTCAACAACAATATGATCTCTGTGGGTCTCAATAATACTAGCATCTAGCCTCGGCATAATTTTAACATCATTTTCAACTCAATAGCACTAGTACGTAGAGATTTTCATGATTTCAAATAAGTTCAGGTAACTACACAGTACCACAGGAATAACGGAGTTACAGTTCACACGGTGCACGCCCACACTCCCGTCACCAAGCATGTGCGTCACCTCAACACCAAACACATTACACATATAATTCAGGGTTCATACCCTCAGCTCCAAGATTAGAAGAGTTATTTACCTCAACAAACTAATCAATACTCCGAAAATTTCATTCCGCGCGTATCAACCTCCGAACGGCTCAAATCCTGATGATTTCCTTGAAAATCCCTCGATAATAAGATCGCCACAAATCAAGCTTTCTTCATTCAACTCTTTAGTGATATTAAAAACTCCCACTACTCTTACAACTTCAATCTATATCAACATCATTTAATTGGACCAATATTAGTAAACAAATTTCCAGATTTGGTCAATTAGGCATTTTATCAAACACCTAGTAGGCATCCATTTATACATTTCTTAACCATAGAATTCGTTCTTCCAACTACCATCATTTACCAACAATTCATCCCACCTTCATTCTTTAACAACTTATAATCCTAACATCATATGTGTGACCAACCATTCTCACCCAACCAACAAAATTCCATCAAATAATTACCTTTCAATTTCTACAATGGGTATTCATTTAAATTGAGAATTTATGCCTTCCAATCACTATACCATGAGTTCCAATACTTGATTCATACTCATATTTCCATAATAAATCCATACATGTATACATAATATTCTCACACCCAAGAATCATACTTCTTATGACCTACTTTTAATCCAAATTCTGAAATTGAAAATTAGGGTATGGAACCTTACCTCTTTGACGAAGATCTTATGATTAGCTTCCTTGATTCTTAGAGATTGGTGCAAGATTGGATGATTAGAATGTTAAGTTTAATCCTTCTCGCTCTAAAAGCTCTTACATCTCTCTAAAATATCAGGTTTTAGCTCAAAAATGACTTAACCCCTCTCCCTACCCGGCCTTGGGGGTATTAAATGAGCTCCTATGTGCGCGGCCGCACACCTGGGCAAGTGGTTGCACATTCGGTCGCGCACCTGAGTTAGAAAGTCTAAAATATGCGTTGTCGCACATCTGGACGCGCATATGACACAGGTCCAGTAAAATGGCCATAACTGTCTATATACATATCCAAATGATGAACGGTTTGCTGAGTTGGAAACTAGACCGAAATAGATTTAATTTGATAGGTTGCGCACCACATAACTCTTCATATCTTGATAGTTATACTCGTTTGAAATTAGGTCTTTTGCGAACTCACTTGAAACTTTATCCCATCATATAATTTTCAACTTGACTTAGCCTCAGGGCTCTTCTTAGACCATAAACCATTCTTAATGTACCTCATACATATATTATCATGATCAATTGATATCATTCAAATTATCAGTCTTGTTCATACCCAAATTAATATAATTAGCACCCGCTAATCTCTTAATGGTCTTAAAACACTTTGAAATTTTCCGGGGTGTTACATAAATATTATAAAAATAATTAAAAAACAATTTTTTCCAATATAAAATCTATTTTCAAAGGGTAAAAAAGGCGAACGACATTTTGCTAAGGGACTTCGTGCTTTTAATATATATATATATATATATATATATATTAAGTATTATTTTTCTCACTCTCGCTCTTTGTAATTGTAACGACCCGGCCAGTCGTTTTAAAAGTTGTAGCCTCGTTTCCCTATTTACTGCTCATTCTGTACTTTATAACTGATATATGACTTGCCGGAGTAATTGGTTTAGGTCCGGTGAGGTTTGGAATGATTTGGAACATTTAGTTCGAAGGTTTAAAACTTAAGTTGAAAAGGTTTTGTGGTGCTGAGGTAGATTAATTAGTACAAAGGTTTTATGGTGCTCGTACTTTTTGGGTTGAACAATGCACCGATGTGTAAATGAAATTTTTTGCCGAAAAAAGGGTCATTTCTGCGACCACTATGCGGTCGCATAATCACTCTACGGACTGCATAATGGTCGCAGAGTGGATCAGGAGAGGGGCAAGTGTGGAGGAAAATTTGTGGCGCATTATGCGGCCGCAGATCAGTTATGCGATACATTATGCGACTGCAGAACAGGTCTGTGGACCGCATAATGACCGCATACTGAGGCAGCCTTGCCCAGTTTTGGAGGCCACATTGCGCGGCCATTTCGCGAGCCACAAAAGCATTATGTGGTCGCATATGCGACCGTAGAGTGTGTTTCGGGGCTTAATATTTTATGGTTTTATAAACTCAACCCCATTCTTATAAAACACTATTGGGGGTCATTTTGAAGGGTTTCATCTGATATTTTAGAGAGAGGTGAGACCATTTTAGAGAGAGAAAGTGAAGACTTAATCATTTATCCATCAATTCTTGTTCAAGGTTTGAAGATTTCACTAGGATCTTGCCAGGGCTTCAAAGAGGTAAGAATTTATTTTCCCAATTCTTAAATTTTGGGTTTGGAGTAAAAGATAGGTGATTAAGAGTATGATTCTTGGGTGTGAGAGTATTAGTTATACATACACATACCAATAAGGTTTGTGGAAAGATTATTGAGTTCAAATGGGTAAAGATTGAGTTGAAAATGGTAGAAATCTTCAAGGACTTTAACTTAAGCTTTGAGGGTTGAGTTGATGTCGGAATTTGGTGAAATTTATATGGTTAGACTCGTAATTGAATGGGTTGTCAGATTTTGTAACTTTGACCGGATTCCGAGATGTGGGCCCCGCGGATGATGTTTGAGTTAATTTCGGATTTTAATTGAAAAATGTAGTATTTTCTGATGAACTTGATTCCAATAATTTTTGTTGACTGTATCGAATTATTTTGGCTAGATTCGAGCCATTCAGAGTTGGATAATCGAGAAAAAGGCCTACTAGTAGATTAAATTGGAGCAAGTAGAGGTAAGTGACTTGTCTAACCTTGTGTGGGGGAAATTTCCCTTGGGATTGGTATTAATGTGATAACTGTAATGTGATGAAAGTCGTGTACACGAGGTGAAGAGTGTGTACACGGGCTAAATATGGAATACTATGTCTTTAAATTGTGTAGATCACTATTTCAAATTAATTAAATTATTTTATCTTGTTATATTCTTCGTCATTGATCTAATTTTTATACTTTAAGCTTGTTTGACGTTTTCCTGCTAATTGTTTTACCTGTTTAGTTGAAACTTGGTTTCTTTTATTCTGTGCATTATTTGAAGGTTGATTTCTTAAATGTAAATATTATTAATATGATGTATTTGATATTCTAAATTTGGTACGGAGGCAACGTATTAAAAATTTTGAAATATTATTTTTGCTGAGTTATTTATTTTCGAATATTTTGTGAGATTTTATACTCATTGTGATTGAGCCGTGAGCTCCCTGTTGTAGAAATTATTGTTGATGTTGTTTAATTTGGCAAATTGAATCATTTGAGCACTTGAGGTGCAAATTTGTGATATATTGTGATATTGATACGCATGCGGTGGTATAAAGTCTGGGTGTCGAAACGCATGCGGTGAGATATGGGTGGCTTGATACGCGTGGCTAGTAGGGGAACTACTAGAAGTCATGCGGTGTGATAAGGGTGGCTAAAACACGGGATGCTATTTCGGGAAAAATATTTTTCTTTAAAATTAAATGTGAAGGCTCCCGCGGTGATATAAGAAAATGAGATATTGTGAATTTATTTATGATTTGGGACTACGAGGCGGTACCTCGGGAGTGCCCTTGTTGATATTGATTTATGGCCGCAGTTGCCTTTGATTATTGTTGTGATTTTCTTAAAGTTGAAAAGAATTTTGTTTTGTTTCCATGAGGTATTATTTGCCATTATTTTGCATAGTTAATTGGTGACATACTACTTACTTGATACATTTCCATTGTCATTTCATTTTTATTATTTTGTTAAACATTTCACCTTGTCTTTTATTAATCCAGTAGGGCTTGAACTGACCTCGTCACTACTCTACCGAGGTTAGGCTTGGCACTTACTGGGTACCGCTGTCGTGTACTCATGCTACGCTTCTACACATAAAATTCTAGATTCTAGGTTGAAATCTTGTTATAAGATGTAAAAGATTGAAAGAAAAGAGTTAGGAATCACTTACCTGTGATTTGGGGAAGATTTGGTCTTTGGAAAATTGCCTCTTAAGGTTTAGGGTTTTGAAAATATGAAGAATGAATGAAAAATCCCGTCTAAGCCCCTTTTACTCAGTTGCAGGTGTCGCAATTGCGACCTGAGCTTCGTAAATGCGAAGGAACAATCGCAATTGCGATGCCCTTCACAATCCCGCTCCCTTCGCAAATGCGAGGAAAGTGTACCATTTGCGACCACTGAACCTCGCAAATCCGAGTAGATGTTCGCATTTACGAACATGTCCTTCCCAGACTCCCTTCGCAATTGCGAAAGTAACCTCGCAAATGCGAGAACTGCTGGCCCAGGCTTCTGATCACAATTGCGATAAAAGCCTCGCAATTGCGAACCCTGTTATGCTCCCATTTGCGATGCCTGATCTCGCATGCAACAGGTTCAATTATACCAGCAAAATTTTCTAAGTTCAAAATATCCTGTGGCCTATCCGAAACTCACCCGAGCCCTCGGGGCTCCAAACCAAACATGCACACAAGTCTAAAAACATCATACGAACTTGCTCGCGCGATAAAATCGCCAAAATAACACCTAGAACTACAAATTTAGTACCAAATCAAATAAAATTCTCAAGAACATTTTAATATTCATATCTTCTCAACTGGACGTCCGAATCACGTCAAATCAACTCCTTTTCTCACCAAATTTTACAGACAAGTCTTAAATATCATAATGAACTTGTACCGGGCTCCGGAACTAGAATACAGACCCGGCACTAACAATGCCAAACATCAATCAATTCTTAAAAACAGTTAATTTTTAGACTTTTAATTTTCATCAAAAATTCATAACTTGATCTAGGGATCTCCGAATTCGATTTTGGGCATACACCTAGGTCC
Organism: Nicotiana tomentosiformis; assembly: GCF_000390325.3. Taxonomy (NCBI): domain Eukaryota; kingdom Viridiplantae; phylum Streptophyta; class Magnoliopsida; order Solanales; family Solanaceae; genus Nicotiana; species Nicotiana tomentosiformis. The sequence continues at coordinate 131,296,643 of NC_090815.1, read as the reverse complement.
CATAATTCGATACGGACCCACCAGGGCCGTCAAAGCACGGATCCGAGCCCGTTTACCAAAAATGTTGACCGAAGTCAACTAAAATTAACTTTTTAAGGCAAAAATTCTTATTTTCATTAGTTTTCAACATAAAAGCTTTTCGAAAATGTGTACGGACTGTGCACGCAAATCGAGGAGGGTAAAATGAGATTTGTAAGGCTTAAGAGCTCATATTTGAGTTCTAAGACATAAGATGACCTTTTGGGTCATCACATTCTCCACCTCTAAAACAACCGTTTTTCCTCGAACGGACATAGAAAAGTACCTGGGCTGGTGAAAAGGTGGGGATATCTACTCCGCATATCGGACTCGGACTCCCAAGTAGCTGCCTCAATAGGCTGACCTCTCCATTGCACTCGAACTGAAGGGTAACTCTTTCATCTCAACTGGCGAACTTGCCGGGCTAGAATTGCCACCGGCTACTCCTCATAAGTCAAATCCTTGTCCAACTGGATAGAACTAAAATCTAACACATGGGACGGATCTCCGTAATACTTTTGAAGCATGGACACATGGAATACCGGATGAATAGCTGCTAAACTAGGTGACAACGCAAGCCTGTAAGCCACATCTCCCACTCTCTCCAGAATCTCAAAAGGTCCGATATACCTAGGGCTCAACTTGCCCTTCTTTTCGAACCTCATTACACCCTTCATGGGTGATACCCGAAGTAATACTCTCTCCCCGACCATGAATGAAACATCACGAACTCTACGATCGGCATAACTCTCCTGCCTGGACTGAGCTGTACGAAGTCGATCCTGAATAATCTTGACCTTATCCAAGGCATCATGTACTAAGTCTGTGCCCAACAACCGAGCCTCTCCCGGCTCGAACTACCCAACTGGCGACCGATATCACCTGCCATATAATGCCTCATAGGGAGCCATCTGAATGCTCGACTGGTATCTATTGTTGTAGGCGAACTCTGCAAGGGGCAAGAACTGATCCCACAATCCTCCGACATCTATAACACAAGCGCGGAGCATATCCTCCAAGATTTGAATAGTACGCTCGGACTGCCCGTCCGTCTGAGGATGAAATGTTGTCCTCAAGTCAACCCGCGTACCCAACTCATGCTAAACTTCCCACCAAAATTGCGAGGTAAACTACGTACCTCGATCAAAAATGATAGACCCGGACACACCGTGAAGACGGACGATCTCACGAATATAAATCTTTGCTAACCGTTCCGAGGAATAGGTAACTGCCACAGGAATGAAGTGCGCTAACTTAGTCAGCCTGTCCACAATAACCCAAACTGCATCGAACTTCCTCTGAGTCTGTGGGAGTCCAACAACAAAATCCATAGTGATACGCTCCCACTTCCACTCAGGAATATCTAACCTCTGAAGTAAACCACCAGGTCTCTGATGCCCACACTTTACCTGCTGGCAATTTAGGCACCGAGCTACATAGGCAACTATGTCCTTCTTCATTCGCCTCCACCAATAATGCTACCTCAAATCCTGATACATCTTGGCGGCGCCCGAATGAATAGAATACCGGGAACTGTGGGATTCCTCAAGGATCAACTCACGAAGTCCATCCATATTAGGCACGCAAATACGACCCTGCATCCTAAAAACTCCGTCATCTCCCACAGTAACCTGCTTGGCACCACCGTGCCGCACTGTGTCTCTAAGGACAAGTAAATGAGGATCGTCATCCTGCCGATCTCTGATGCGATCAAAAAAAGAAGACCGAGCAATTGTACAAGCTAGAACACGACTGGGCTCAGAAATATCTAACCTCACGAACTGGTTGGCCAAGGCCTGAACATCCAATGCAAGCGATCTCTCACCTACTGGAATATATGTAAGGCTACCAATACTAGCTTATTTTCTACTCAAAGCATCGGCCACCACATTGGCCTTCCCGGGATGATACAATATAGTGATATCATAGTCTTTCAATAGCTTCAACCACCTTCTCTGCCTCAAATTGAGTTCTTTCTGCTTGAACAAATACTACAAGCTCTGATGATCAGTGAATACCTCACATGGCACGCCGTAAAGATAGTGCCTTCAAATCTTCAGCGCGTGAACAATGGCTGCTAGCTCTAGATCATGAACAAGGTAATTCTTCTCGTGAACGTTCAGCTGACGCAAAGCATATGCAATAACCTTGCCACCCTGCATCAATACCGCACCCAGACCAATAAGGGATGCATCACAATATACTATATAAGATCCTGAACCTGTGGGTAAGACCAATATCGATGTCGTAGTCAAAGCAGTCTTGAGCTTCTTAAAGCTCGCTTCACACTCGTCTGACCAACTGAACGAGGCACCCATCTGGGTCAATCTGGTCAACGGGGCTGCTATGGATGAAAACCCCTCCATATATCGACGGTAATAGCTCTCCAAACCTAGGAAACTATGAATCTCTGTAGCTGATGTGGGTCTAGGCCAGTTCTAAACTGCCTCAATCTTCTTAGGATCCACCTGAACACCCTCTACTGATACAACGTGACCCAAGAAAGCAACTGAACTCAACCAAAACTCACATTTTGAGAACTTAGCATATAATTGGCTGTCTTTCAGAGTCTGAAGAACGATCCGAAGGTGCTGCTCATGCTCTTTTCGAATGTGGGAGTAGATCAATATATCATCAATAAACACAACCACAAAGGAATCCAAGTAGGGTTTGAACACCCGGTTTATCAATTCCATGAATGCTGCTGGGGCATTTGTCAGCCCAAATGACATCACTAGAAAATCATAATTCCCATACCGAGTCCGAAAAGCTGTCTTAGGAACATCGGATGCCCTAATCCTCAACTGATGGTAGCCAGATCTCAAATTAATCTTTGAAAATACCATGGCACTCTGAAGCTGATCAAATAAATCATCAATCCTCGGCAATGGATACTTGTTCTTGATGGTGAGTTTGTTGAACTGCCGATAATCTATACACATCCTCGTCGATCTATCTTTCTTCTTCACAAACAACACAGGGGCACCCTAGGGCGAGACACTAGGTCTAATGAAGCCCTTATCAAGCAAATATTGCAACTACTCCTTCAATTCTTTCACCTCTGGCGGGGCCATGTGGTATGGAGGAATGGATATAGGCTGAGTGCTCGGAGCCAAATCAATGCAGAAATCAATATCCCTGCCGGGTGGCATCCCCGGTAGGTCTGCAAGAAATACCTCTGGAAACTCACGAACAACCGGCACCGAATCTATGAAAGGAACCTCCACACTAGAATCATGGACATAAGCCAAATAAGCTAGACACCCCTTCTCGACCATATGTCGAGCTTTCACATAAGAGATAACCATGCTGGCAGAATGGCCAAGATTCCCTCTCAACTCTAATCGAGGCAACCCCTACAAGGCTAAGGTCACCATCTTGGCGTGACAATCTAATATAGCACGATAAGGTAACAGCCAATCCATACCCAGTATGACCTCAAAATCAACCATGTCGAGAAGTAAAAGATCTATATGAGTCTCAAGACTCCCAATGTTGACCACACACGAACGATAAACACGATCTACCGTAATAGAATCTCCCACTGTTGTGGACACATACACAGGAGTACTCAAGGAATCACAGGGCACAACCAAATATGAAGCAAAATAGGATGACATATAGGAGTAAGTAGACCCCGGATCAAATAGAAGTGAAGCATCTCTACTGCAAACTGAAACAGTACCTGTGATAATAGTGTCAGATGACTCAACCTTAGGCCTGGCTGGGAAATCATAACATCGGGGCTGGGCCCCACCACCCTGAACTACGTCCCTGGGACGGCCTCTAACTGGCTAGTCTCCACCTCTAACGGCCTGACCTTCACCTCTAATAGTCTGGCCTCTACCTCTGGCTGCATGACCCCTGCCTCTGGCTGGCTGAGCAGGTGGTGCAGCAACTGGTGCCGGGACCATGGCACGAGAACTATGATGTTGTGAGCTGCCCGTTGCCCGAGGACAAAATCTAGCAAAGTGCCTCAGATCACCACAAGTATAACATAACCTCGGCTGCTATGACTGCTGACCCTGAAACTGACCCTGTCGACCTGAATAACTACCCTGATAACTCTGGAGTGGAGGTGCACTAATAGAAGCTGGTGGTTCACTGTAGGCTAGCTGGTCGGAATAATGCATCTGAGGGCCACAACCACTTGAGGCGCCGTGGGATGCCTGGAGCGCTAAATGAAATGGCCTGGGAGGATGGACTCTACCAAAAGTACTCCTGCCTTTAGATGAGGCACTGCTAAACTCATCAGAATGACGAGGTCTCTTGTCAGACCCCTGACCTCCTTGAGTAAGAACCATTTCGACTCATCTGGCGACATTAACAGCCGCCTAAAAAGAAATCTCACTCCTAGTCTCCTTAGCCATCTGTAATATGATAGGCTGAGCAAGTCCATCAATAAACCTCCTCACCCTCTCTCTCTCGGTGGGAAGTAGAAGAATAGCATGACGGGCAAAATCCACAAAACTGGTCTCATACTGAGTAACAGTCATACTGCCCTGCTGAAGACGCTCAAACTGACGGTGACGCTCCTCTCTCAATGTGATAGGCAGAAACTTCTCCATGAAGAGCTGAGAGAATTGGTCCCAAGTAAGAGCAGGCGACCCAGCTGGTCTGGTCAACAAGTAATCTCTCCACCATTTCTTGACGGAACCAGTCATCTGAAATACAGCAAAATCGACCCCATTAATCTCCACTATACCAATGTTCCGTAGAAACTCGTGATAGCTATCAAGATACTCCTGGGGATCCTCTGAAGGAGCACCACTGAAGTGAACAGGAAAGAGCTTGGTAAACCTGTCCAATCTCCATAAAGCCTGAGAAGACATAGTTGGCCCATCTCCGACCTGTGCCGCAATAACCGGCTGAACTAATCCGACTGGCTGAGCTGCTGGAGCCTGATACTGGGGAGCTATTTTGCTCCGGAGCGGGAGTGGTGGGAGTCTGGGCTCATCCTCCAACCTGAGTGACTGTTGGTGCCATGGGAAATGCGTCAGTCTGGGCCACACTCTCCATAAGGCCCACCAAACGGACCAAAGCGTCCTGAAGTACTAGGGTAGCAATGAACCTCTCCGAAACCTTAGGTGGTCCGGCAGTAACAGTCTGCGCTGGAACCTCCTCGTCGAGCTCAATCTGAGGCTCCACTGCTGGGGCTGCTGCTCAAGCCCTAGGCTGAGCCCTGCCCCTACCTCTGCCTCTGGAATGGCCTCGGCCTCGACCTCTGCCCCACGAAGGAGCTGCCACTGGAGGCTCTGGATGCTGCTCAGCTGAGGAAGCGGTACGTGTTCTCGCCATATGCGAGAGAATAAGAGTAGAAGAGTTCAATAACTATTGAGAAAGCAAAATCGCACGACAGAGAAGAATAGAAGTGAAACTTGTTCCTAAACTTCATAGCCTCTGGAAGATAAGCACAGACGTCTCCGTACCGATCCTCCGGACAATACTAAGCTTGCTCGTGAATCGTGTGACCTAGGAAACCTAGTGCTCTGATACCAACTATCACGACCTGAAATTTTCCACCGACGGGACCGTTATGACGCCTAACATTTCACTTGCTAGGCAAGCCCACGTTAGAGAATCATTAAACCAATTCCTTATTTGCATTCATTAATTAACAATAATTAACTAAGATGAAATATAATAAGTGCGGAATATCATAAAATTGTATTAATTACTACCATCCGGATCTGCTGTCACAATTCACGAGCATTCTAGAATTTACTACAAGTAATAGTATGAAAGAAATGCAATTGTCTGAAAGAAAGAAACAGTATAACAGAAAAGATAGATGGGGACTTCAAGGTCCGTGAATGCCAACAAATCTACCTTGAGTCTCCGGACAGTGGACCAATAGCAAAATCTCGATCAACCCGAGCCGGTATCAAAATCTGCACAGAAAGTGCAGAGTGCAGTATCAGTACAACCGACCCCATGTACTGGTAAGTGTCGAGCCTAACCTCGACGAAGTAGTGACGAGGCTAAGGCAAGGCACCTACAAATCAACCTGTACAATTTAACAGTGTATATACAAATAACCGAAATGAAGAACTAAACAGGAAATGTTGTGAGGGGAACATACTGAGGGGAATACAAGATAAAGAACTACAACAGAATGATCACCGGAGCAGTAAATATACCATGAATCAATAGGAATAGTGAATATAGTAAGAAAAATTATACGGCATCACCCTTCGTGCTTTTACTCTCAATATCACCATAAAATTAATAGAAACAGCACGGCATCACCCTTCGTGCATTAACTGTCATATCATGGCACGACATCACCCTTCGTGCATTAATACTCACAATATGGCACGACATCACCTTTCGTGCATTAACACTCACAATATGTCAAGGCATCACCCTTCGTGCATTAACACTCACAAGATGGCACAGCATTACCCTTCGTGCATTAACACTCACAATATGGCACGGCATCACCCTTCGTGCATTAACACTCACAATATGGCACGACATCACCCTTCGTGCATTAACACGCACAATATGGCACGGCATCACCCTTCGTGCATTAACACTCTCCCTTACCATAATGCAATGCATAAATAACAACAGGGAGATAGAATAACAAGTACAAACCTTACTTCAATATTTGGTTCCATAATATCAATCTCAACTTTGAGATAAAAACTCAATTATCACCAGAAAATCCATAAACATGATAAGAATGATAAATTGAACAACACTAGTATAACACGTAGCAATTAGGCATAGGAATGAGACAATATAAGAAAAATAAAGAAACATGGAAAACAGGTAAATTGGCTGTGCATAAGTACTCGTCACCTCACATATACACCGCTCACATGGATTTCACTTAGCAAGTAATCTAAGGCTCCTAATTCTCTCAAGTCAGGGTTAGATACAACACTTACCTTGCTCCGAAGGCCACTTAATTCTCAATCAGAGCTTTTTCTTTGGAATTCACCTCCAAACCACTCGTATCTATTCAAAAATGACTCAATAATATTAAATATTGCTAAAGGAATCAATTATATTGCGTAGGTTAAATTTTCCCAAATTTTCCACCAAAAAGTTGAAAAATCGACCACGGGCCCGCTTGGTCAAAAATCAAGGTTCGGACCAAAATCCTTTTACCCATTCACCTAAGAGCCCGAATATGTAAGTAGTTTTGGAATCCGACGTCAAATTGGGGTCTAAATCCTCAAATTTTGAAATTCCTAAGTTCTACCCAAAAATCCTAATTTCACCATAAAATTTCAAGATTCTAGGTTGGAATCTTGTTATAAGATGTAAAAGATTGAAAGAAAACAGTTAGGAATCACTTACCTATGATTTGGGGAAGATTTGGTCTTTGGAAAATCGCCTCTTAAGGTTTAGGGTTTTGAAACTATGAAGAATGAATGAAAAATCCCGTCTAAGCCCCTTTTACTCAGCTGCAAGTGTCGCAATTGCGACCTGAGCTTTGCATATACAAAGATCGCAAATGCGAAGGAACAATCGCAATTGCGATGCCCTTCACAATCATGCGACTCTCACAGGTGCGGGAAAATCTTCGCATATGCGGTTCCTGCCCAACTCCTTCTTGGCCGCATCTGCGACTCCTCCTTCGCACATGCAATCCCGCACCTGCGGTCTCCCCTCCACAGGTGCAAAAACACCTGAAACCAGAAAATCTTCAGCAACTACCCTAAGTCCAAATTCAATCCGTTAAGCATCCGAAATATACCCGAGGCCCCCGGGACTACAACCAAACATACCAACAAGTCCTAAAATACCATACACACTTGGTCAAGCTCTCAAACCACATCAAGCAACGCTAAAATCACAAATCATCCTCCGATTCAAAATTAATGAACTTGAAACTATAAACTTCTACAACCGATGCCGAAACCTATCAAATCACGTCCGATTGACCTGAAATTTTGCACACAAGTCATAATTAACATTACGGACCTACTCCAACTTCAGTAATCGGAATCCGACCCCAATATCAAAAAGTCCACGAACGGAGCTAATAGAACCGACGAAATTCCATTTCGGAGCCATCTTCATACAGTTCCAACTACGGTCCAAATCCTAAGGCTTAAACCTCCATTTATGGACTAGGTGTCCCAAAACACTCCAAAAACCAAAACGAAACCTCCCGTCAAGTCATAATAGCAGAAATAGATATGGGAGAAGCAGTAAATAGGGGATCATGGCTATTACTCTCAAAACGACCGGCCGAGTCATTACAGTTTCCTAGGTATAACGCTCTCTTTTTTTGCAGTACTCTTGTTACAATGTATGAACATTTCCAATCTGGAGCCAATTTTCCTTTAGATGTTTCGAGTCTTTGTTTTATTCTTAAGCTTATCTTTATTGCATTCTGATTCTTGATTCATTATTTAGAAGTGTGACAGCGTTTTAGAATCTTGGCGTGAAGTCCGCAAGCATGTCATGTCACTAAAATCTACATTTAACTGAACTAAAAATAGAATAAAAAAAGTGACAAGACTAAGAAAAAAAGACATTCATGGAAAATGAAATATTAGTTTCATTTGATTTTTTTTTGATTTTTTTTAAAATTTTAAAAATAGAAGAGTTTACATCGGAAAGTAAGACAATAAAGTAAAACATTTGGATCACACCCTGAGGTAATCCGGATGTAGAAAGAATAGCAAGACCGGCTACCAAGACTCCCGTCTGATAGGGATCTTTCAAGTTTGGCGACCGTTTTTTGCCTTTTCTTCTATCTCGGCAATGACTGCAATGGCCTTCAGTACCGGATCAAATTCCTCATCTTCACAGATCATTCTAACAACTGGCCCATTGGTGTGAGTAGGCAGAGGATTGTTCATCATATTAGGGTCCTCTTCATCCCTAAGCACTATTGTCTGGACCTCGATGAGGTCTTCCACTGCTCTTTTAAGAGTCCAATAGTCTTCAGTATCATGTCCCACTGCTCCATAGTGGTAGTCACATCTAGCATCAACTTAGTGCAAGGGGGACTCGGGGTTCGGGGCCACTGGTTGTAGCAGACATAGCCTGATTAGCTTTTGAAACAAGCTTGAATACGATTCACCAATAAGGGTGAACTGATACCTTCTGAGTGGCTCTCTTATGCGAGGATTATATTGGGGAACATTTGGTTGGGGATTATATGGAGCTTGGTAGGGACGTGCATTTCTGGGAGGTGAAGCTCGGTTTTGTGTATAATGTTATGGATGCATGTAAGGTTGTGTGTTCATCACCGCATAGGGAGGCGGTGCCATGACATAAGCAGCATCTTGATGGGGGATAATAGTGTTGTGGGACCTTAGGAAGCATATATGATTGGTTGAATGCCCTGAGGGCCCCATTCGAGCTCGAAGCCATCATGGCTCCCTCTTCTCTCCAATTTTTGTTCACTGAATTCCCCGAACCATTTTGAATGGCATGAGGTGTGGCCTTAAAAGCAACTTGACTCATTCGACCCATTTTCAAACCATTTCCGACCACCTCCCCAATTTTGGTAGCCGCAGCGAATGGTCTACCCATAACAAACATCATGTTCTGGAAGTAGTCCGCTTCTTGTGCCTGTAGGAAGACCGTAACCATTTCAGCTTTGTCTATTGGAGGATTTACCCTGGCAGCTCGCTCGCGCCATTTAACAGCATATTCACGGAAGCTTTCTGCTGTTTTCTTTTTCAAATTGGACAAAGAGTTTTTATCGGGAGCGATGTCCACATTATACCGGAACTGGCGGACAAAATCTCGAGCCAAATCGTCCCACGCATGCCAATGAGTAATTTCTTGATCTATATACCACTCGAAAGAAATTCCGTTGAGACTTTCTCCAAAATAGGCCATTAATAGTTCCTCTTTTCCACCAGCGCCCCTCATGGTTACAATATCATTTTAGGTGGGTGATCGAGTCTCCGTGCCCGTTGCACTTTTCAAATTTTGGCATCTTGAAGCCAGCCGGCAAGTGAACATAGGGAAACATATAGAGGTTAGAGTATGTGACACTCTTTTGGCCACTCAAACCTTGCATGCTTTTAGACTTTGTTCCAGGCTCTTCATATTCCGAGCCAATTCCTCTTGCTCGGGATTATTGACAACATTTCCTTGCCCAACCGAGAAGTCACATTGCGGAGGTTGAGTAAATGAATATGGGGTCACATATGTTATTTCTGGTTGAAACTGTGGACCCTGAAAGGTGAATGTTGGAAGCTCAACATATGGCTGTGGTACAGTTGGTTGGGTTGTGGCGCAGACTCATGCTGCAAAGAACATTACTAGCGGTGCCCTTGAATCTAGTGTCTGGGATGAACCACATAAGGCATGCCAGGACCATTAGACGACATTGGAGGGTATCCGCATGGGATGAACAAGTTGGGCATAGGGACGTTGGTAGCCCCACATAACTTGGGGATCAACTAAGGGAACCCAGGTATTGCACTCGGTAGTTCCCTACATTTAGACCAGGCGTCCCACATTTCCAACATGCGAAGACACAACATTCTATTTTCTTCAGCAGCTGCTGATTCTGGCTGTAGAATAGCCGATGTCGGGCTATCCTCAGGACCGATAATTGGTAGATTATTTTCGGAGGCCATAGGAACCCTGTCTTTGGATATTGTGAAGTAAGGATGGGAAGCCAGATTACCAACAAAAACCAACTACCTGAACAGAACCTGGCTAATTTGCACATCCAACAACCTTGTTAGTTTTGAGGCATTTAACAGATAGAAAATCGCACGTTGGGATACAATGCACCTAAACCGTTAAACGTTTCTACCATGAGTTTGAACGGTTGTGTTTTTCATTCCGGCCTTTAAATGTCCCTTTCCATCCTATACCTCTATCACTTCCATTTCTCGCTCTTTTTTTCTTTTTTATCTCTTTTTTTTTTTTTTCATATCTTGATTTCTTTCTTTTCTTTTTTTTTTGGTTGTTTTTCGCTCTTTGCTTTTCACTATTATTTTTTGTCACTCTTTTCTTTCTTTTTTCACTCAATTTTTCTTTCTTTCACTCAGTTTATTTAATGGCATCGATCAAATCCGATAGGGATTGTCTACGTATCATGACGCCACATGAATCAGATCATTACGTAGTTCAGGGATACCAGGAACAAGGTAAATGAGCTATTTGTTTTTTACTTTTTTACAAAACTCACACCATGAATGCTTTTAGAAGAAGAATATTTTTTTTTTTTTGAATTTTGTTCGTTTTTGTTTTTGGAATTTTTGACACAAAGGCTTTTAAAGAAGAAAGAAGATATTTTTGAATTTGTGGTTTTCATTTCTTTTTGAAATTTTCAAAAGAAAGACTTCTAAAGAGGAAAGAAAATATTTTTTGTATTTTTTATTTTATTTATTTTGAATTTTTTGGAAGACAAGGTGGGTTGCTCTGATGGTAAGCACCCTCCACTTCCAACCAAGAGGTTGTGAGTTCAAGTCACCCCAAGAGCAAGGTGGGGAGTTCTTGGAGGGAAGGATGCCAAGGGTCATTTGGAAACAGCCTCTCTACCCCAGGGTAGGGGTAAGGTCTGCGTACACACTACCCTCCCCAGACCCCACTAGTGGGATTATGCTGGGTTGTTATTGTTGTTGTTGTAATTTTTTGGAAAAAGACTTCTAAAAAGGTAGATTTTTTTTTGGATTTTGATTTGATTTGTTTTCTTTTTCCGAATGAAAGACTTCTACAAAGAAAATATTTTTGGGTTCAAAATTTATTTTTTCTTATTTGGGATTTTCTAACGAAAGACTTTTAAAGAAGGAACTAAAGGAAGATATTTTTGGATTTTTGAAAATTGGGGGCCGGAACGGATGAGGTTTGCCTACGTATCTCACATCCGGTGAGAATTAGACCCGCGTAGTTCAGTCAGTTTTGACGGAACAGAGGAAACAATGACTTTTTGAAAACATTGGCTTATTTTCTTTCTCTTTTTAAAAAAAAAAATTTCGACAGAGTTTCAAAATGTTTCAAATACCTACCTCTCACTCTTGGTTTTTTTGATTTTTTTCCCCTATTCTAGACATCGATCAACATGCAAGCCGAAATAAATAAATGCACAAGTAGCACGTAAGATGCATCAGGATGGTCTTTTGATTTGGGGTGCACTTGTCCTAGACATACCCAACCCATGTATTGAGTCCCCAAAGTCAAATACACGTGATGCAAACAAACGTACCTACTAGAGATACGACATGGGGCTATGTCATTATAAGTTTAAATCCTGGGTGTATTGTTCTAGACCTGGCTTACCCGATCACACAACTCGAGTCGGGGGGAGAGGGCATCGTACCGGGAATATAGAAGCTTTATCGGTTTTGCAACTTGTCTGATCCTTGTTCTAAAATTAGAATATGACTCTAACAGAAAAGAAGCCATACAAAGCGCACGCTTCCTAGAAGATTTCGACGACTCATGGAGAATAAGGGTGGCGTACTAGTTTTATATACAATCCAAACAATATCAAAGCGGTAAAAAGCGACATTTAGCACATTAGGCTTAAACACGTTACCATCCCGAGCTCCACCTCCTAGAAATAACCATCCCTACCATGCTCCATAAAACCCCCGTCCACCACAAAACACACATCAACATAATCCACGCCCTCATGAGCCTCCCAGAAGAAACAATTTCACCCATATTGGTGAATCTTACTCTAGCCCGCTCTAGAAGTTGATCAAATTGGGTCTGTTTCAACCGGTACCCCCCAATCGGCAAAACCCCTAATCCCCATCATACCGGGTTGGTACTAGGTGTGCTTACCATTCGGGAGTAGAGGGCCATGACACATAGGACTGTTGGGCCCTCAAAAAGGCGGTTGAAAGCCTGATAGAACAAAAAAGAGTTGTGTGGAAAGCCATCATTGCCATTGCCGATTCAAAGGCAAGACCCAAAGCGGCGGTGAATCAAGCCAAAACTGAGAAGAAAATCACTCTGGTTCCATAAGTTGTAGAAACAAAGGCTGGGGAAGCACCTGTTAAGAATGTGATTCTCTATGTTTCTAAAGCCCCAAGAAAAGAACAGCTCATTTTGAACACTCCCAAGAAATTCGAGCAAAGGAAGGCTATGCTGAACGTGCCGAGACTGTACGTGCTGAAAGAAACCTATGTGGTGAGAGGGCCGATATTTCCACCAATGGTGACTGAGGTCGTGGTTGACAGCCGTACACCACGGATCCCTATAAGAGACCCCACCGCAGTCCCCTGGAATTACAACAAAATAATAGCTAGCTACAAAGGGAAAGAGGTCATGGGAGAAGTGAATGAAATGAACCAGTCTGGGAAGTACCACAACCCAGAAGAGTTACAAAAATCCAAGCTGAACAGGGATAGACGGTTGCCATCAAAGAATCCTATGAGCAGCAGAGAAGCAGAAGAGTTCTTCAGAAAAATGAAAACTTCAGAATATGCAATAGTTGACCAGCTCTGGAAGGCTCCTTCCCATGTTTCACTCTTATCTCTGTGGCTGAACTCGAACGAACACCAAAAAGTTCTCCTTAAAACCCCGAATGAGGCGTATGTCCCAATTGAAACTTCTGTTGAACAATTGGAGAGACTGACTGAATGATTCTTTGAGGTCAACATGATTTCTTTCAGTCGCGACGATTTGCCCCTAGAGAGAGTCGCCCCCAACAAAGCCATTCACATGACTGTCATATGTGAGGGCTATTATGTGAAGAGAGTCATGCTAGATGGTGGTTCTGGGGTCCATATTTGCCCTTTTTCAACACTTCAGAGAATGGAGATTGGAATGGAAAGAATCTGACCTAACAACGTCTGTGTACGGGCTTTTGATGGTGTCAAGAGACACACAATAGGGGAAATCGATCTGATTTTAACCATTGGCCCTGTGGACTTTGAAGTGACTTTCCAGGTTCTGGACATGGACACCTCATACAATTTCCTTTTGGGAAGACCATGGATTCACGCTACCGGAGTTGTTCATTCCACTCTCCACCAAATTGTCAAATTTGAATACGAAAATCAAGAAATTGTTGTCCATGGGGAGGACGAGTAGTCCATCTACAGGGACATTTCAGTCCCGTGCCATGAATCCAGGGAAGGCAACGAGCATATTGTATACCAGGCCTTCAAGATTGTGGTTGCCGACCAATGTGAAGAAGGGGCCCCATTACCTCAACCTTGCTTATCTAATGCCTCGGTCATGGTTGCCACTGAAATGATTAGACATGGTTACAAGCCCGGAAAAGGGCTCAGGGTATCTCTACAAGGCATTACAGAGCCTATCACTTCGATCGCCAATGAGAAGTTTTTCGGCGTGGGTTTCTGAGCTACAGAAGTCGACAAAAAATGGGCGAATGAGGGCAAAGAAAAAGGGTGGGTCCTTCCCCAGCCCATTCCACATCTCGCCCAATCATTTGTCAAACCCAAGTATGTGGACGAAGAAAAAGAGGCCTTCACGGCCGAAGAGATTGATGATATTTATGAAGCTATGAAGCAAATGCTATATGAGTCTCACATGGTTCAGTCAGGGGAAAGCACAAGCACTGATGAGGTGCAGTATATGGGACCAGATGCCAAGCTTCAAAATTGGAAAGCTACCCCAATCCCTGTCACACGGGAGTCCCGATAGTCCAGTCTTGCCATATCTTATACATTACGAGTTATTTCAGGGTGTAACTCGAATGTTTTTACTTTATTATCTTTTGATTTCGATGTAAACATTCATATCTTCAATGAAATGAAATCAATATTTCATCGTCTATATATGTCTCTTTTCTTTTATTCTGGTTTTGCTATTTTTTATCTTTTCCTTTTTAGTTCTAATAATGCGGACTTAAATAACATGACATGCTTGCAGACTTCACGCCCAGATCCTAAAACGATGTCTAACTGTGAAATAATGAATCAAGAACCAAAATATGATAAAGATGAGGCTTTTAGGGAAATAAATCGAGAATTGGAACAATTTGAGAATAAGCCTAAGCCAAACTTAAATGAAACCGAGCCAGTTAACTTGAGCAGTCCAGAAGAGGTCTGAGAAACTACGATAAGCATTCATGCCGATGAAAGAACTAGAGATACATTGATCTAACTTTTGTTTGAATTCAAAGACGTGTTTTCATGGTCCTATGATAATATGCCAGGACTGAGCGTCGATTTGGTGGTACATAAATTGCCGACCTATCCCGGTTATCCTCCTTTCCAATAGAAGCAGAGAAAGTTCAAAACAGACATCAGTGATAAGATCAAAGAAGAAGTCACCAAACAACTGAAAGCTTGTGTGATCCGAGTGGTCCGATACACCATGTGGTTGGCTAATGTGGTTCCAGTACCTAAGAACGATGGAAAAACCCGAGCGTGTGTTGATTATCGGTATTTGAACAAAGCAAGCTTCAAGGACAACTTTTCATTGCCAACCACATTCTTGTTGACAATTGTGCCAAACATGAGATACAGTCTTTCGTGGATTGTTATGTTGGGTATCACCAAGTTCTGATGGATGAAAAAGACGCAGAAAAGATGGCTTTCATCACACCGTAGGGCACTTACTGTTATAGGGTCATGCCATTCGGTCTGAAAAATACCGGGGCAACCTACATGAGAGCTATGACTGCCATCTTCCACGACATGATGCACCAGGAAATTGAGGTGTGTGTGGATGATGTGATCATTAAATACAGAACGTAAGAAGGCCACGTGCGAGATCTGAGGAAATTCTTTGAGCGTCTGTGCATGTATGATTTGAAATTGAACCCAGCTAAATATGCATTTGGAGTTCCATCTGGGAATCTTATGGGGTTTATAGTCAGTCGGAGAGGTATTGAATTAGATCCAACAAAGATAAAGTCTATTCGGGATTTTTCACCTTCGAAAACCAAGAAAGAGATCATGAGTCTACTAGGAAGATTGAATTATATCAGCAGGTTCATTGCTCAGCTTACTACCATGTGTGAGCCCATATTTAAGGTACTGAAGAAAGACGCGGCGATCAAATGGACATATGAGTGTCAAGAAGCTTTTGATAAAATCAAAGAATATATGTCAAATCCGCCAGTGTTGGTTCCACCTAAGCCAGGAAGACCTTTGTTCTTGTACCTTACAATCTTGGAAAATTCTTTCGGTTGTGTCCTCGGTAACACAACGTGACCGGGAAGAGAGAGCAAGCCATATATTATCTGAGCAAGAAGTTCGCCAGTTATGAAGCCACAAAGAACTTGTTGCGCCCTAACTTGAGTCACCCAGAAGCTCATACATTATCTGTTGGCCTACACAACATATATCATAACCAGAATGGATCCTCTAGAGTACATATTCCAAAAATCGATGCCCACGGGAAGGATAGCAAAATGGAAAATCCTACTCACCAAGAGTTCGACATTGTCTATACCACTCATACGATGATGAAACTCCAAGCCTTAGCGGATCATCTAGCGAAAAACCCGGTCGATGATGAATATCAACCCCTAAGAACTTATTTTCCAGACGAGGAAGTGAACTCAGTCGAAGTAATTCCATAGAACACCAATGCTTGGAAAATGTTCTTTGATGGAGCTGTAAATGCAAAAGGTGTCGGGATCGGAGCAATTCTGATTTCTCCTACAGGTAAGCACTATCCGGCCACAACCCAACTTCGGTTCTTCTATACAAACAACACCGCTGAGTATGAAGCCTACATCATGGGCATGAATATGGCAGTTGATCTAGATGTAGAGGAATTGTTAATCATGTGGGATTCTAATTTGATCATTCGGCAAGCCCAAGGTGAATGGGAAACTCGAGACATCAAACTCATCCCATATAGGCAACATGTAGAAGATCTTAGCAAACGATTCAAGTCTGTCGAGTTCAAGTACATTTCTCGATTCCACAATGATCTAGCAGATGCATTAGCTACTTTGGCCTCAATGCTGCCGTACCCGGGTAATGTTCATATTGACCCCGCTAGAAATCCAAATTCGAGAAAGGCATGATTATTGTAACGTAATTGAAATCGAGCATGATTATTGTAACGCAATTGAAATGGAGCCAGATGTTCAGCCATGATACCATGATATCAAAAGGTTTTTGAAAATAAAGGAATATCCCGAGTAGGCCAGTGGAGATAAAAAGAGAACTATCAGAAGGCTTGCCAGCAGTTTCTTTTTTAGCGGAGAAGTCTTGTACAAAAGAACTCCAAATCTAAATCTTTTGAGGTGCGTAGATGCTCGAGAATCTGAAAAGATCATAAATGAAGTGCAATCGGGAGTATGTGGGCCCCACATGAATAGATATGTCCTTGTAAAGAAAATCCTCCTGATAGGTTATTACTAAATGACCATGGAAAAGGATTACTTCAGTTTCGTACGGAAGTGCCATCAGTGCCAGATACACGGTGACCTGATTCATGCACTGCCTTTAGAGTTACATTCTATGTCAGCGCCTTGGTCATTCATTGCTTGGGGCAAAGATGTTATTGGGCCAATCAAGCCGAAAGCTTCAAATGGGCACAGATTCATCTTGGTTGCCATTGATTATTTCACAAAGTGGGTCGAAGCAGTCACTTTCAAAGTCGTCACCAAGAAAGCGGTGGTGGACTTTGTGTATTCCAATATTATTTGTCATTTTGATATTCCTAAACCATCATTACAGACAATGCTGCAAATCTGAACAACCACTTGATAAGGGAGGTATGCGAACAATTTAAAATTACGCATCGTAATTCTACCCCTTATCGGCCCAAAGCTAATGGTGTTGTTGAAGCTGCAAACAAGAACATCAAGAATATCCTCATGAAAATGATTCAAAGTTCTAAACAATGGCATGAAAAGTTGTCTTTTGCATTTTTGGGATATCGCACAACCGTGCGAACATCAGTTGGGGCCACACCCTACTTATTGGTTTATGGTACTGAGGCCGTAATACTTGTTGAAGTTGAGATTCCATCTCTTTGGTTCATTGTTGAAGCTGAGATTGAGGATTATGAATGGGTCAAAATCAGGTTGGAACAGTTGACTATGATTGATGAAAAGCGGATGGCCGCAGTTTGCCACGGGCAGTTGTATCAATAAAGAATAGCCCGTGCCTACAACAAGAAAGTGCGGCCTAGAAAATTTAAAGTAGGGCAACTCGTTCTGAGGCGTATCCTCCCGCATCATGAAGAAGCCAAAGGGGAATTTGCTCAAAATTGGAAAGGTCCTTACATTATAAGAAAAGTGTTGCCAAAGAGAGCGTTGTATTTGGGAGACATAGAAGGAAATGACCCCGAGACAGCTGTCAATGAAAATGCAGTCAAAATGTATTACATTTGACTACTTTCACAGCTTTAACATACTTCGATTGGGATGACGAAGGCTTTTTTTTCACTATATGAACATTACCAATCCTTTGTAAACCCTTTGAGTCGATTCCCTTTCTTTGATTACCCTCTTTGGAACCTGAACGTGTTACTAAAAAATGAAAATGAAAAAAAAAATCAGAAAACAAAGTTCCTTGAACTGCGTTCGACTTGATTCCGAAAGGATACGTAGGCAACCTCTCTCTGGAGTTCAGTCATACCAAAACAAAAATCCACATTCCCCCCAAAAGTTGAAACTGGGCAGATGTTATGATGCTTCGGCGATGGTTTCGCCCAAAAGGTTCCAAAGTTGTAATTCAATCCAAATCCTTTTCAAGTCCTTCCGATCAATTAACGAGAATATTCAAGAATTGGAGGATACAATCACTTGGATCTGATGCCACCAAAATGAGAGAAATAAAATGAGAGAGTCTTATTGGTGAAAACCCTCACGGGCACCATAGGGCGATGACGAGCAGAGAAAATAAAAATGAGAGAGTTTTGTTAGTGAAAACCCGCAAATGGCACTATAAGGTGATGGTGAGAAGAGAAATGAGAGAGGTCAGCTGGTAAAAACCCGCAAAGGGCACTACTAATCGAAAAGAGGATCTTCACAGCCATTGGCATCAACACAGCCCTGGGCAAGGTTTCTCGGTTTCGAGGCAAGAAGTTGTGATGAATTTCTGAGAGTCGGACGGTTTTCACAGATCATGCATCCAATCCAAAAGGCATGTCAAGTTCACTGAAGTCCGCATGTACTCCAGATAAGTCCTTCTTTCCTTTCCCCGAAAGGGACACTTTTTGTTTAAACTCATTCTCCATTACACTATTTGTTTTCTTTGAATCCTTTTTCGGTCTAACTTTGTTCCAAAGACTAAGGCAAATAAGAGATAGCAAGACTGATTTACAGGGCTTTCGTCTCATACAAGCTAATATGTGAAAAAAGGCACCCAGCCTCAGCAGGGGCATCAAGCTGACCCCGACTTGCCATAGTAGCCTATGCTTCGAAATCAAAAGCTCTCAAAAGAAAAAAATCAAATTGAAGTGCCTATGAGTCCGAAATGAAGTTGAAAGGTTGAGTCCGACGCGACTAACCGCATTGGCAAAGCTTGCAAAGCCAAGGATACCCCAATGCTCTGAAGTTAAAATTTGGAAGAAAGAAGTCAAGTGCCCACAAAGGCGAAATAAAGCTGAAAAAGGTTAAGTCTCACGCGACCAATCATCATGGTAAAGTTTTGGAAAAGCCAAAGGTTCTCCGAGGCCAGAAATGCAATTGGTATCCAGGAAACAACTAGTTGCAAGTGAAATTATCGTCAAAGAAGCCGGTCAAGATCAAGTGACTGAAATACTCAAGCCCACAAAACCAGCAAGTGTTTCAAACTAACAAATTATTCTTTGCTTGAACCACAGGAAACATGTGCAATCCAAATCAACCTTGCAAGAAGCAGGTGCAACCCAAAATAAACCGCGCAGAGACTAAAATAGCTCTGTATCACCAACAACCCCAAAAGGGGAAGTTTTCTCCAAATTCTTTCCCGGGTTTTACTCTTTCTCTTAAATAAAAGAAAAAAAGAAAGAAAGAAAGTTCCAAATCATGGTAGTATAGGGTCTCCAATCCCTAGCTGTATTTTCCAACATAGGGTCTCCATTCCCTAGTTGATTTTATTTTAGACATGAAGGTCTCCACTCCCTAGTCTTTTTTTCAACATAGGGTCTCCACCCCCTAGTTAACGTTATTTTAGACATAGAGTCTCTACTCCCTGGTTGATTTTATTTTAGACATAGGGTCTCCACTCCCTAGTCTGCTTTTCTAACATAGGGTCTCCACTCCCTAGTTGACGTTATTTTAGACATAGGGTCTCCACTCCCTGGTCGTTTTTCCAACGTAAGGTCAACACTCCCTAGTTGGTTTTATTTTTAGACATAAGGTCTCCACTCCATAGTTGATTTTATTTTAGACATAGGGTTTCCACTCTCTGGTATGCTTTTCCAACATAGGTTCTCCACTCCTTAGTTGATTTTATTTTAGACATAGGGTCTCCACTCCCTAGTCGTTTTTCCAACATAGGGTCTCCACTCTCTAGTTGAAGTTATTTTACATATAAGGTCTCCAATCCCTAGTTTGCCTTTCCAACATAGGGTCTCCACTCCCTAGTTGGAGTTATTTTAGACATAGGGTCTCCACTACCTAGTGTGCTTTTCCAACATAGGGTCTCCACTCTCTAGTTGAAGTTATTTTAGACGTAAGGTCTCCACTCCCTAGTCTGTTTTTCCAACATAGGGCCTCCACTCCCTAGTTGATTTTATTTTAGACATAGGGTCTCCACTCCCTAGTCTGCTTTTCCAACATAGGGTCTCCACTTCCTAGTTGATTTCATTTTAGACATAAGGTCTCCACTCTCTAGTCGTTTTTCTAACATATGGTCTCTACTCCCTTGTTGATTTCATTTTAGACATAAGGTCTCCACTCCCTATTCTCTGTTTTCTCAGGGTACACTAGGGCTGGCAAGTGGGTCGGTCCAAACGGTCCCGGACCGGGCCCAAATTAAACGGGTCCGGGCCTAAACGGGCTTTTTCAAATGACCGGCCCGGGACCGGGACCGTTTGGTCCCGGGCTAAACGGTCCCGGGCCGCGGGCTAAACGGGCTAAGTGGGCCCAATAGTTTTTTAAAAATAAATAAATAAATAGATATTAGAGACAAAAGGATGTTAAAATAAATATCTAAGATGTATAGATATTCGAATATATATAGTATATAAGATATATATATATATATATACGGTCTAATTGTCCACCAGCTCTAATATTATGGCAAAATTGACTTTCAGTAAATTGTAATAAACTATTATAGCTATCAAGAATAGTAGGTGTAGGACGTATATGGAGTTTGGTTCGGGGAGCCCGGGGCAGTGGAGGAGGAACAGATTGAGCACTAGATTCGTCAATCTTGGATTTTCCCTTATTTTTACCAAACAGTTTTTTTAAGGAAGCCATCTTAATTAATAAAGTAATAGAAAATAAATAAAACAAACAAAATTATAATATTAAAACTTAAGAGTTGGAACGAGTTTACCGAATTGACGAACAACTTATTGAAAATGGATTATCGTTGAAGAGTTCAATTCACCAACTTCACAATTGTTTCACAAATTGTAACAATAAAGTAAGCAATAGTAGCAATTATAGAAGAAAATTAGAGAGAGATTGTGATAGATTGATAATTTTGTAAGAAAAAAATGAAAGAATGATGGGGTATTTATAGTTGAAAATAGGGAAAAAGTACAATTATAAAAAGTTTGGGATTAAAACAAAATTGGGGGGTTAAATGGCTATTTTATAAATAGCCAACGGCTATTTTTGACAGCCCAACGACTATATTTAAAATAAAATAAAAAAATTTAAAAAAAAATAGCTGTTGGGACCGTTTGGCCCGCTAAGGAACCGGGCTAAACGGTCTCGGGCCCTAACGGGCTAAACGGTCACGGGTCTGACGGGCCCAAATCATAGGACCGGCCCAGGCCCACTAAAATCGGGCCAAACAGTCCTGGCCCGCTTAGCCCGTTTGGCCCGCGGTCCCGGACCTGGACCTGCCCACTTGCCACCCTTAGGGTACACCAATCCCGGCCTTTTATTTGCTTTAAATAATAAAATAGTATAAGAGTTTTGTTATAAATAACTCATGAAATTTTCCTATTGAAAACTGGGGTAGAAATATTTTTTGTTTGTTTGTTTTGGGTATCTGAGCAGGTTTTACCTCGAGGCACGGGGGTTTGAGATGACTAAAAGAAGAAGTCTCAATTCAAGGAATAAAAAATGAATGAAAAATGCATAAGTGGATGAAAGTATGTGGACTGCTCATGACATGACTGATGTCACAAGCATTACATTTTTCGTTTTGATTAGAAGAACCTTTAGAAGAATGAACTAGCACCTCCAACTAGCAAGCATCAAGGTTTATATCAGAGTGTGCATGAAGAACCAACCAAGACTCGAGATCAAGTTTAAGAAGATTTAGAGATAGGAACCTTGTAACTCATAGTTGATAGGCTTGTTTAGTTTTTTTTTTATTTTGATTTTGGTGTAATAAAGAGTTCAACAAGCAGTAACAATAGCAACATCAGTGAGATCACAAATTTTCGGTAATCCCATCTACCAAAATTCCCAGAACTACACTCACCTGATTCCTTTATAGCCAATGATATGTAGGCAACCTCCGAAGCAAGGTTCGGTCAAACTTTTTCTAAATGCTTCCGAATGGAGTTTAAAACGGGCAAAAATTGCTCGTAATTGCTAATCCCTAATCTCCGTTCAATTTCGTCAGAAGTCACACCAAAATTATGGATTTTTAGATCCAAAATTTCCAGAAAAAAAATCCTAGTCCTAACTGGTTTGATTTCTTTGGTATTTTTTTGGTCGTTTTGGTTTCAAACTCACATGAATCGATTGCTCTTGCTCTTAACAAGAGCAATCGTTTTAGGTTAGTTTTAATCCATTTCGAAATATACCGGATTCCGGTCAACCCCGCTTCGACGGCCAGAGCTCATATCCTCCATTTCTCGCTGGTCTATCTTGTTCGCTGGATTCGATCCAGAGCTCATATGGTATCCATTCTGTTTTCGTCTTTTTCTGATTCTTTATCGCCGATTGCCTAGTGAGTTTCAGTTTTTGGATTGCATGGTTGATAGATTAATTAATGGATTAATTTAGTTTAATTGAGAGTAGTTTTAGTCAAATCTTATTTGCATTTATTTTAAATCCTTGATTGTAATTAAAGTTTCAAAATATGGCATGTAGTTCTTCTTTTTTTCTTTTCGAGTGTGCTTTTCTTTGAAGCCAGATTTGCTCTACTTTGGGTCGTTTGGCCAGGTCATTCGGCCCAAACCTAAGCAGATATTTTACTTCTAGAAGGGAATAGAAGAGGGGTTTTCTGAAAGGGATCGGACTTAGAGGATTTAGGAGCCAAAAATTAAAAGAAAAGGGGGATAAGGATAAGGAATTAATAGTAGATGGCCAGCTGGCCCTTTTCAGTTATAGATATTTCCTCCCCTCTCTGACATTCCCTAAATTCACGCTGAAATATTCCCTCCATTGGACCCTCTCTCATTTTATTTTGAGCATAGTATATATACACTCATTGGCATAGAATTGAATTCATGGATTCACGTCTGCATTCACCGATTCTCTCATATAGGAATTCTGTATTTTTCAGAAAACATCACTAACTCTCCAAATTTCAGAATCTTTTCTTCATTTTTACCTTGAATTCTTGGCAGAAAACTTGACATTCTTCTGTCCACACTGATTCCTTTTAAAAACAAAATCTAAAGTTCAAAAATAGATATAGAAAACGAAAAAGGAAAAAAAAGGAAGGGACAAAGTTATTTTGTTCTTCTATCTTTACTGGTTTGCTTCATCTTTTGTCTGTGATTTCGAATAGCTTTCAAGCTGTTGGAACTGTGTGTTCGATTGTGAGCTTGCTGCTATTTTTGTTAGTTGGATCTTCACTTTCCATCTTTGATTCAGATTTGTCAAGTTTCATCTCTTGATTCTGCTTCTAGGTATGTTGAAACTCTCTCTGTAACTCTCTTGAATGTGTTAATGAAGAATTGAATGACTTGATGTGTTCACATCTTATTCCGTATGTTTGTGTTCAACTATTAGGTTAGTCTATCT
Organism: Nicotiana tomentosiformis; assembly: GCF_000390325.3. Lineage (NCBI taxonomy): Eukaryota > Viridiplantae > Streptophyta > Magnoliopsida > Solanales > Solanaceae > Nicotiana > Nicotiana tomentosiformis. The sequence goes on along the minus strand of NC_090815.1, from coordinate 131,272,711 downwards.
TTGATCGAACTGTTATAGCATGCTATTCGAATGACAAATCTAGTTTCATAATGAATCTGATTTTTAGCTCGTTTTATGCAATTCCTGATGTTAAGAGTTGGCTGAGTTTAAAGCATGACATTAAAATCAATTGAGTTTAAAGATGTTATGTGTGATTCAATGATAATACTTGAGTTTATAGAAGCAAAATATTTTAGTATGATCGCACTCCAGATACAAGTCATCAAGAACAAATTTCTTTTATACTACGGAGTGTGGATATTTCGGCAATTCCAATAAAAATTAATGAATATTTTTTAGAAGTTTTAAAAGTAGACGATACAAGCGGAAAAGGTCTTTTTGAAGTTATTATAGATGAAATAAAAAAATATTGGACTTGATATTGATAATTTAAGAGGGCAAGGATATGATAATGGGTCCAATATGAACGGAAAACATCAAGGAGTGCAAAAAAGACTTCTTGATGTAAATCCTAGATCATTTTATACACCACATGATTGTCATAATCTAAATTTGTTACTTTGTGATATGGCTAATTCTTGTACAAAAGTTATATCATTTTTTGGAGTGGTACAACGTATATATTCACTATTTTCATCTTCTACTAAGCGATGGAAAGTATTAAAGGATAGTGTACCTAGTCTAACTCTTAAATCATTGTCACAAACTCGTTGGGAAAGTCGTATTGAAAGTATTAAAGCAATAAGATTTCAAACTCCACAAATAAGAGATGCTTATTGAAATTAGTAGAAATTAGTGGTGATCTAAAAACTAAAAGTGAAGCTAATTCCTTAGTAACATATGAACTCGAAAATTTTAAATTTTTATTGGGTATGACTATTTGGTATGATATATTATTTGTTGTAAATTCAGTTAACAAAAGTATGCAGTCAAAAGACATGCATATTGATGTTGCCATAGATCAATTAAAAGGTTTGATTTTTTTTTTAACAAATATAGAGAAGAAGAATTTGCAACTGCTATGATTTCTGCCAAGGAAATTGCATTTGAAATGAATATCGAACCCGAATTTCGTAAGAAACATGTGATCTCTAGGAAGAAAAAATTTGATGAGAATGTTGATAATGAAATCTCAAAGTATCTTGAAGAGTCCTTTAGAGTTGATTACTTTTTATACATAGTAGACAATGTTATTTTTTCACTTCAAAATAGATTTGAACAATTTGAAGCATATGAAAATATTTTTGGATTTCTATTTAGTGGTAAAAAACTAAGATCACTATGGAAATTTAAAAACACATTGCCTTAATCTTGAATTTTTCTTAAAGCATAATAATCAATCCGATATTGATGGTTTAGATTTATTATCTGAGTTGAAAGTATTAAGGAAAATAGTACAAGTAGAAGATAATAGTTTAATCGATATACTCAATCAAATAAAGAGACTTGATTCTTTTCGAAATGCATATATTGCTTATAGAATAATGTTAACAATTCTAGTTACCATTGCTTTAGCGGAAAGAAACCTTTCAAAATTAAAATTGATAAAATCTTACCTAAGATCAATAATGTCTCAAAAAAGATTAAATGGGTTAGTTATATTGTCAATTGAGAAAGACTTATTAGGAGAAATTGATTATAAGAAAATTATTAGTAACTTTGCATCTAAAAAAGCTAGAAAAGTTGACTTCAAATAATAATAAAAAAATTAAAATATTAAGGCCCCTCATTAAAATTTGACTTTAGGCCCCTAGGCCCCAAAATACGCCGGCCGCCCCTAGATAACAGCTTTATGCCTTGTGATTGTGAATTAAGAATCAGCTTGAGAAGTAAAGGTATACTTGAAAAGGTGATAAAATCAGGGTCTCATTGAAGGAATGTGAAGAAATGGAATGAAAAGTATGGTTTAGGATTTGGCTATTGGTGCAAAACGGTTACACATCTTGATTTAAGCTCATTGTACCTGGTTTTAAAATTTGAGTGCATGATGTTCTTTTTTCCAGAATTTGTTCCAACACGGGCTTACATGAAATGGGCCAGAGTTGTAAATTGGCCCAGTTGGGAGTTGTTTGAGCAAGTTTGGACCTCAGGTCGTTGGGCCTGGGATGTTGAACCCAATGATTTGGCCCGGATCCACTAGAATGATAGTTAACTATTATGTTTATTTCCATTCTTATGATAGTAATACCTTAATCAATCTGCCTCTTTTCAATTTGTTAAAATGTTGGTTTGAACAAGTAATTACTTAGTATATGCTTCATCACGATTTTCCATCATCAATCCAAGCACGTGAAACCATTTTGATGCGTTAATTTCTTTGGGCAGTGTAAAATGATTAACTCTCTGATTCAACAATTCTTTCCATAATCCATGGCCTTACAACAAATCTCAATAGTAGTTTAGGAAAATAATTAAATATCATAGTTTGCTTTAGGCATGACTAATAAATTATCGTGGCCATGAGTACATTTCCCGTGGCTTGGTCGCGATACATAATTCTCATTTCGGGTGTGCATTTTATGCAACTCGACCACAACTTCAAATAATAATAAAAATAAACATGTTGCAAATCGCGGGTGCATTTCATGTGGCGCGATTCGCAATATGTACAAAAACAAATGAGTGCGCGACATCGCGACTTGTTCAAATAAATCCCATAAATACTAAAAACGGCCAAATAATTAATTAAAAGCGGTTAGAAAGTAAAAATGCACAATAGATTTTAAACATCTAATAAATCAGATAATTAGGCCAATTATTAATAGTTGAGCGACCGTGCTAAAATTACGAAACTCGGGAGTGCCTCACACTTTCTCCCGAGTAGACAGAATTTCTTACCAGGTCTTCTTTGTTCGCGGACCAAAAATAGAGTCAATTTCCTCGATTTGGGATTTTAAAATAAACCGGTGACTTGGGACACCATAATAATTATTCCAAGTGGCGACTCTAATTAAATGAATAATCCTATTTCAAATAATGTCACTTTAATTGGAAAAACTCTCTATCCCCTCGGAAAAAAAGAAGTGTGACAATGTTATAACAATCATTGATTGTGTAATGATCTGACCATTCGTTTTGAGTATTTTTGTCCCCAATTAATTATTGCCTCCTCTATGTTACTTTATGATTATGTGATTTGCCGGTGGTGTTTGCTTATAGTTTCAGGCAAGTTTCGGAGTGAAATGTGACATATAGTCCCAAAGGTGGGACTTTAAGTTGAAAGAGTTGATCATAATTTGACTTTTGTGTAGATGACTCTGAAATGGAGTTTTGACGGTTCCAATAGCTCCGTATAGTGATTTTACACTTAGGAGCGTATTTGGATGTTGATTTGGAGATTCGTAGGTCGTTTCAGCGTGAATTGACGAAAGTTAGAAAATTTAATATTTGGAAGGTTGGAAAGTTTGATCGGGAGTTGACTTTATTGATATCGGGGTCGTATTCCGATTCCGGAAGTTGGAATAGGTCCATCATGTCATTTATGACTTGTGTGCATAATTTGAAGCCAATCGGAGTTGTTTTGAATGAATCGACATTAGTTTTGCAATTCGGAAGTTCATAAATTCCTTACGCTTAAATCAATGCGTGATTCGTTGTTCTAATATTGTTTGATGTGATTTGACGCTTACAGCGTGTTCGTATGAGGTTTTAGTACATGTTGGTATGTTTGATTGAGGTCCCGGGGGCCTCAGGTGTAATTCAGACCATGTTTGACGCATTTTGGAACCTTGAAGAATTGTTGAAGCTGCTGAATTTTCTGATGTCTGGTTTCCTTCTTCGTGTTCGCGAGAGAGGTCTCGCGTTCACGAAGGATATCTGGGAGGCATGTGAGGTTTGTTCTTCACGTTCGCAAAGATGGCCACGCGTTCACAAAGGTATAAGGTGTTATTCACCGCATTCGCGTATCGCGTTCGCATAGGCCTGGGCTCAATGTTAGTCGCATTAGTGTGGAGGGGCCTCGCTTTCTTGAAGAGGGATTTGACAGCTTAGTATTTTAGGGTGGGGGCAGAATTACCCCTAGGATTGATGTTGTTTGTGATAACTCTGATGTGTGAAAGCCGTGTACGCAAGGTGATGAGTGTGTACATAGGATAAACGTGAAAATTACCGATTTTAGCTATGTCGATTCCTTTCATGCCTTAATTGAGTTATCTTATTTTCACATGTTCTACTTGTCTTATCTCTTACTTGCAAATTGCTCTACATGTTTAATTGAAGTTCTTGTTTCCTTTATTTTGTATTCATTATTTAACCGTTGAACTCTTTACTTGAACTTGTCATTCTTGGAATATCTTATTGTTGAAATTGGTATTGAGTTATAAGGGTCGTGATTCACATTGAGGCAAAGTGTTAAGTGGTGAAATACTATTATGTTGAGTCATTCACTTTCGGTTGTTATTGTTGAGACTCTTGTGTACATTGTGGTTGAGCCATGGACTCTCTATTGTGAAAACACTATTATTGTTGATTTTTTTGGCAAGTTGTGATATTAGGCACTTGAGGTGCGATTTGTGTTACGTTGTAATATTGATACGCATGTAGTGATATAAGATTTTGGGGTTGAAATTCATGTGGTGAGATAAGGTGGGATTGATATGCGTGGCCAGTAGGGAAATTACTAGAAGTCATGCGGTGTGATAAAGTGGGCTAAAACGTGGGATGCTATTTCGGGAAAAATAATTTTCAAAATTAAATGCAAAGCTCCCGCGGTGATATAACGAAAGGTTAAGAATTATTCTTGTGATTTGAGACTACGAGGTGATACCTCGATAATGACTATTGTTGGTACTTCTCAATTACTTCACTTGTGTTTGGTTGTTTTGTTTCCTTGACTTACATTTCTTATTTTCTTCCGTGATGCATTATTTACCTTGATTCTGTGTAGTTAATTTGGCATATTCCTTACTCGTTTCGTTTCCATTATTATTATTATTATTATTATTATTATTATTGCACCGTTAAATTATTAGTCCTGATTCTTATTTATTCCAGTAAGGCTTTGGCCTCATGACCTCATTACTACTCTACCGATGTTAGGCTTGACACTTATTGGGTACCGTTGTGGTATACTCATGCTACGCTTCTGCACATCTTTTGTATAGATCCAGGTACCTCCTACCAATCGAGGCATCAGTAAGCTATGTTCGTACTTGGAGTCTTCAAGGTACACCTGTCGGTGTCCGCATGCCGCAGAGTCACTTTCTATCTATTTCTATGTTTTTCCTCTTTTTATTAGATACGGTTGTATAGGGATGACTATGATACCGTTGTATATCTTGTGACTCGATATCACCAAGTTTTGGAAAAATTGTATATGTTGAGCAGCGGAGTTTATTTTATATAGTTGCAGAGTATTTAAGAGCTTATTTGATATTTCAATTATTTCCACATGTTTGTTAGGCTTACCTAATCTTTGAGACTAGGTGCCGTCATGACATCCTACGGAGGAAAATTGAGGTCGTGACAGATCGAATAGTAACAACATATACAAATTAAAGGTACTTTATGTACCCTCACTTCAGTATTAATTACAAAATTGAGAGTTTGGAATCTAAATATATCTCCTAAAGTTATGCAAGCTGTTTTTATCTTCTAATTGAACTCTGTAATATATGTGATGGAGATAACAATTGAATTTTTTCTCTGATGGAGCAACCTGTAAAATTTCAAAGCAGGATTCAAACACCAAAACTCTGATGGAGCAACTTGCAAAATTTCAAAGCAGGCTTCAAACACCAAAAGATGTAAATGCTTGTTTGAAAAACTCGAGAGACAAAGTAGAAGCACAAAAAGGACTTTTGAGATTCCATTGAGGCTGGAAAAAGAAGTTAACACACATGTAATAATGTATGTTTGGCAGGTGAATATTTTCTTCAACTGATTAACTAAGTTTTTCAACTTGGGACAACTTATTCTTCCATTCCAACAATACCAAAAAAAATAAAATAATAATAATCAGATAGCTCCCAGTTCTCCAAAAGTTTTTCAAGACCCCAACTCCCATAATTAGCAAATCAAACTGCTAACTCTTGTTCGCAGTCCTCTTTCCTCACCACTCACTCCCTAGAAACCAGTTTATTAAAATAACAAATATTATGCTTTTAGTACTTGTGTGAACAACGAGATCTGATCCGCAAAAAGGGCATGGTAAAGTAGACATGAATAGAACCCGATACCATTAGCAATTTTCTCTTCTTCCTTCCTTTGCTAGCGGAATTGAAACTCTAACATGTAGAAGAGAAAACATCAGAAAATGACGGCACATTTTAAGCAATGAAGGTTGAGTGTTAATTAAGAAGGGTACCACATAAAGAGGAGGGAGAAAGAGAACATAGGGGAAACACAGAAAATAACCAAGATAAAACATTGTCCCTCAGTTTTTGACATCTTTTAATGTCTATGAGGACCACAACCGAAAACTTATCAATGATGACAGAGCTTTAAATAAGAATCCCTCCTCAATCTAGATGTTTATTTGTGTGCAAGTGTGAGATTTGAATTTAGCTCTTTGCACTTTTATAGCTCTGCAACATAATTTTTATGCCAAATGCACATAATAAAATAAGCTATGTAAACACTATGCTTTAAGCTTCATAGTTATATTTTTTTTGTTGAATACGTGTAAAACTCTGTTTTGACTCACACATACATTTGCCCTACTTCTAAGTAAAACATATAAGTATTAACTAAGAGATTGCCTTGTGGAGAACTGTTTGTTCTTTATATACCCACTACTCTTTCTAAGTTTTTAACTAATAGACATCCTCCTTTTTTTTCACCTGGTTTTAAATTACATACTTACTGCTATAAGACTGAAAGAAAGGTTCAAGGCCAAAAAGCTCTAATCCCTTCTACATGAGGATATCAAGCATTTAACGGGATTAGAGGAAAAATGAGCAACATTGTCAAGTCAATACGTTTATTGAGGAACAAAGATTCACAAGATATAAAAAGATTACTAAATATCCACATTTGAAACATTAAGTGATTGCAAAAAGGTGCATTTTTTATCTTCCATGAAAGAAACTTATTGCATATCGATGCATCCACTCTGAAGATTAATCATCTTAGTTGCTTATGCTCTCTTGAGCTCCCCCCCCCCCCCCCTTTTTTATTTTTTAAACTCTGACGAATATATTAGAGCCTGTCAATTACATGATATAGCCAAGCAAATATTTCATTAAAATGAGTTCACTGTAAATAGAGAAGTGTAGCGTGTTGTACAATATATTACCACCAAGTAAGTATTTGTAGAAAATTAGAAAGGAAAAATACAGTGTTAAGGCCAAAGTAGGAAAAAGCTGCAGCATCTCAAAGAAAAGAGAGATACTACAAGAACCAAAAAGTTAAAAAAATAAATGATACATAGGGTATCGTGCAATTTTTCTTAGTAAGGAGTTCGTCTTATACTTTGATAGTTGGAATCACCTGGGAAAACATTTCTTATACATGCTGGCAAAAAAAAGATCCGGGTAGCGTTTAATGAGAATTGGAATGGAGAGAAAGAACTATTAACAATAACAAAATTGAAAGTCGCCTAATTTTATCAACCCTTTTACTAATGAAACAGAATCTTTTAATCTTTATATTTAAAATAACTAATTGTGACATTTATGCATTCCTTTCTTGTTCATCTTCTATAAGTTGCAGTACTATTTGAACTATGAAAAATGATCTTCTTAATAAAATAAATGATATGATTTTACATTTGCTTTCCAACAATGCTTGTTTGTAACCTGCAATTGATGAAATTAGAGAACTATGATCAATGCCAATATAATTTGGAAAAAAATTCACACACCTTAAATCATACTGGCTAACCACATATTGTCTCTGCTTTTGGTATAAGGAACTATTGGCTAAGCACCTTACAAGAGTGAGTTGCTCTAGTGGTAAGCATCCTTCACTTTCAACCAAGAGGTTGTGAGTTCGAGTCACCCCAAGAGCAAGGTGGGAAGTTCTTGGAGGGAAGGAGCTGAGAGTTTATTGGAAATAGCTTCTCTACCCAGCAGCATTTATGGATATGATGAATCGGGTGTTCAAGCCCTATTTGGATTCTTTTGTGGTTGTATTCATTGATGATATCTTGATTGCCTTTTTGGGGCATATTATATTGACAAAAGGCATAAAGGTGGATCCTAAGAAGATTGAGGCTGTTCAAAATTGGCCTAGACCTACTTCAGTTACTTAGATCCAGAATTTTCTGGGTTTAGCAGTTTATTATCGTCGGTTCGTGGAAGAGTTTTCATCTATAGCAAGCCCATTGACTAGATTGACCCAGAAAGGTGTTCCATTCAGATGGTCAGACGAGTGTGAGTCTAGCTTTCAAAAGCTCAAGACCGCTTTGACTACGGCGCCAGTGTTGGTATTACCCACAGGTTCAGGATCGTATACAGTATATTGTGACACATCTCACATTGGGCTTGGTGTAGTATTAATGCAAGATGGCAGGGTGATTGCATATACGTCGCGGCAATTGAAAGTTCACGAGAAGAATTATCCTGTTCATGACTTAGAATTGGCAGCTATTGTTCATGCGCTGAAGATTTGGAGGCATTATCTCTACGGTGTCTCGTGTGAGGTATTTACTGATCATCATAGCCTTTAGTATCTGTTCAAACAAAAAGATCTTAATTTGAGGCAGAGAAGATGGTTGGAATTGTTGAAAGACTACGATATCATCATTTTGTATCACCCCGAAAAGGTCAATGTAGTGGACGATGCTTTGAGTAGAAAGGGTGTGAGTATGGGTAGTCTTGCACATATTTCGGTTGGTAAGAAGCCATTAGCTACAGATGTTCAGACTTTGGCTAATCAGTTCGTGAGGTTAGATATTTCAGAACCCAGTCGGGTTCTAGCTTGCACAGTCGCTCGGTCTTCTTTATATGAGCGCATCAGAGAGCGGCAATATGATGATCCTCATTTACTTGTCCTTAAGGAAACAGTGCGGCACAGTGATGCCAAACATGTTATTGTAGGGAAAGATGGAGTTCTGAGAATGCAGGGTCGTATTTGTGTGCCTAATGTTGACGGGCTTCGTGAATTAATTCTTGAAGAGGCACACAGTTCTAGGTATTCTATTCATCAAGGTACCGCCAAAATGTATCAAGATTTGTGGCAAAATTATTGGTGGAGGAGAATAAAAAAGGATATAGTTGCATATGTAGCACGGTGTCTGAATTGTCAGCAAGTTAAGTACGAGCATCAGAGACCTAGTGGTTTGCTTCAGAATTTAGAAATTTCTGAGTGGAAATAAGAGCGTATCACTATGGATTTTGTTGTTGGACTTCCACGGACTCAGAAAAAATTTGACGCAGTTTGGGTCATTGTGGACAGGTTGACCAAGTCAGCACATTTCATCCATATAACAGTTACCTATTCTTCAGAGAGGTTAGCTGAAATTTACATTCGTGAGATTGTCCGCCTTCACGGTGTGCCCATGTCTATTATTTCAGATCGAGGCACGCCGTTTACCTCACACTTCTGGAGGGCTATAAAGCGTGAGTTAGGCACGCGGGTTGAGTTGAGTACATCATTTCATCCACAGACAGACGGACAGTCAGAGCGCACCATTCAGATATTGGAAGATATGTTTCGCGCTTGTGTTATAGACTTTGGAGGTTCTTGGGATCAGTTCTTGCCACTTGCGGAGTTTGCTTATAATAATAGCTATCAGTCGAGCATTCAGATGGCTCCATATGAGGCATTATACGGAAGGCGATGCCGTTCGCCAGTTGGCTGGTTTGAACCGGGAGAGGCTCGGTTGTTGGGTTCCGATTTGGTACAGGATGCCTTGGATAAGGTCAAGATTATTCAGGATCGACTTCGCACAGCTCAGTATAGGCAAAAGTGTTATGCCGACCGTGAAGTTTGTGATATTGCATTCATGGTTGGAGAAAGAATATTGCTCTGGGTTTCACCTATGAAAGGTGTAATGAGGTTCGGGAAGAAGGGCAAGTTGAGCCCTAGGCATATCAGACCCTTTGAAATTCTTGAAAGGGTGGGTGAAGTAGCCTACAGGCTTGCATTACCACCTAGTTTATCAGTGGTTCATCTGGTGTTCCATATGTCTATGCTCCAGAAATATCATGGTGATCTATCCCATGTGTTAGATTTCAGCTCAGTCCAATTGGACAAAGATTTGATTTACAAGGAGGAGCCGGTGGCTATTCTAGCCCGGTAGGTCCGGCAGTTGAGGTCTAAGAGTTATCCTTCAGTTCGGGTGCAATGGAGAGGTCAGCCGGTAGAGGCATCTACCTGGGAGTCCGAGTCGGACATACAAAGTAAATATCCACACCTTTTCTCCAGCTCAGGTGCTTTTTCTAACTCCGTTCGAGGACGGACGTTTGTTTTAGAGGTGGAGAATGTAATGACCCAAAGTCTCATATTTAAATTTAATAATTAATTCTGTGTTCTAATACCTCTAAAAGCACTATTTATCATTCCTCTACTTACGTGCGAAGTCCGTAAAATGTTTCAAAAAGTTTTTGTATGAAAAATGGATTAAAATATGAAATAGAGCTTTAGAACTCAATTGAGTTGACTTTGGTTAACATTTTGAGCAAACGGACTCGGATCAGTATTTTGATAGTTCCGGTAGGTCCGTATCGTGATTTGGGACTTGGGCTGTGCCCGTAATCGAATTCAGAGGTCCCTGCCCGAGATATGGAATTTTGATAAAAAATTAAAAGTTTGAAAGCTTAATGATTTTTAAGAATTTACTGATATTGGATTTATTGACACCGGGTCCGTATTTTAGTTTCAGAGCCCGATATAGGTCCAATATAATATTTATGACTTGTCTGTCGAATTTGGTGAGAAACAGAGTTGATTTGACGTGATTCGGACGTCCGGTTGTGAAAATATAAGTTTTGAAGTTTTCTTGAAATTTTCCTTTGACTTGGTGTCCGATTCGTGGTTCTAGGTGTTATTTTGGCGATTTGATCGCGCGAGCAAGTTCGTATGATATTTTAGGACTTGGGTGCATGTTTGGTTTGGAGCCCTGAGGGCTCGGGTGATCTTCGGATAGGCTACGGGTTGATTTCAGACTTAGAAAATCTGGTTTTCTACAGACTTTAGGCTTCTGGTATGTTCTTCTTCGTGTTCGCGAAGGTACTCTCGTGAACGCGAAGAGTAAATTGGACGGGCACGTTTTGTGCTTCGCGTTCGCGACAAATAGAACGCGTTCGCGAAGGGTTGAGGTGCAAAGCTTCGCGTTCGCGATCGAAGCCTCGATTTCGCGAAGGGATAGAGGCTGGCCAGGTAATTTGCCTTCGCGTTCGCGAAGGGCATCTCGCGTTCACGAAGGCCAAGCCAGGCAAGCTTCGCGTTCGCGAGATAGCCTTCGCGTTCGCGAAGAGTAAAATTAGACAGCCCAAATTTGTGCTTCGCGAACACGAGGCTCTGACCGCGTTCGCGAAGGGTAAAAATTCCAGAAACAGAACTTAAGTTCTGGAAAATTGGATTCATCCCATTTTCAACCCTTTTCCATTTTTGAATTTGGGTAAGGCGATTCTTGGGCGATTTTCACGGGAAAACATTGGGGTAAGTGTCTATATTGATTATATTTCATGATTCCATACTCATTTATATCATGAATTCGTGAAATTTTGGGAGAAAAATCAGATTTTTATAAAATCTTCCAAAAACAAAAATTTAAGATTAAGGTCCATTTGACATCAGAATTTGATAATTTTTGTATGGTTGGACTCGTCTCGGAATGAGTGTTCGGATTTCGTAAATTTCTCTAAGATTTGTGACGTGGGCCCCACTATCAATTTTTAAAGTGAATTTCGAATTTTATCTGAAAAATTAGTAAATTCATATGGAATTAATTCCTACAATTTATATTGAGTATATCGAATTGTTTGTGAATAGATTTGAAACTTTTGGAGACAAATTTAAAAGGAGAAGATGGGGTCGAGTAATTTATTGAAATTGCAAAGTGAGGTAAGTGTCGTGGTTAACCTTGACTTGAGAGAGTAGAACCCTTAAATTATTTATTATGTGAAATGCATGTAAACGACGTATAGGCGAGGTGACGAGTGTCTATACGTCGTCAAATTAATTGTTTGCATAATTATTTGAAAATTCTAAATTTATTTTAATACACGAATGAATTGTTATAATAATTATTTCTCTCCTATTCTTTGCCAAATATTAATTCTTGAATTCCTGTAATAATTGCTACATGCTTATTTGATTTATGTGCATTATTTGCTACTTGACATTTAGCATATTAAATATTAAACTGCCTATTTTCTTCTTGATTTTCATAATAAATTATTATTTATCATTGTTTGTTTCATGATTAAATCATAATTATTGTATGCTTGTTGTCTTATAATTTTATATTAATTATTGTATTTATTGGGCAATGTCTTCTATAAGAATTGGTAAATGAATATATTGGAGAGCGGTTTGCACGCCGCAACAAAATTGATTGAAATGAATATATTGGAGGAGCGGGTTACACGCCGCAACAGAATTAATTGAAATGAATATATTGGGGGATCGGGTTGCACGCCGCAACAGACTTATTAAAAGTCCATATTGGGGGATCGGGTTACACGCCACAACAGACTTGTTTAAAAGTCCATATTGGGGGATCGAGTTGCACGCTGCAACAGACTTATTTAAAAATTTATATATACTTGACTAAAATAAATATATTGGAGGATGTAATGTGAATATATTATGGGAATGGTTTGCACACTGTAACAGAAATTGGTGGAAATAATAATTGGTTATGACTGTTGAGTTGGTTTCAACTGTTAAAATGAATCACATGAATTATTTCTATTATTGTTGTTATTATTATTGTTGCGTACAAGTTAATGTAAGTTACCTGCCTTAGCCTCGTCACTACTTCGTCGAGGTTAGGCTCAACACTTACCAGTACATGGGGTCGGTTGTACTGATACTACATTATGCACTTCTTGTGCAGATTTCAGAGTTGGTCCCAGCGGCGTACCATAGACTTGCTCGAATTTCAGCTACCAGAGGAGACTTGAGGTATAACTGCACGGCGTTCGCAGTTCTGAAGTCTCCGTCTACTTTACTTTAGTTGTGTGTTTATTTTCAGACAGCTTTATTTTATTCAGACCTTTATTTATATTATTCTAGAAGCTCGTGTACTTGTGACATCAATTCTGGAATATTATGCAATTTTCACGTACTTTTATGCAGTTTGACTCCAACTTCCTGCAATTGGAATGGAGTTCCTTCAAAATGGAATCACAAGTATCTTTTTGGATTGAGAAGTCAACAATAACGGCCTGAGTATTCCACCCAGGTATGTGACACCCATGAGTATAGAAGTCAACAAAACATGTATACACATGATAAAATATCAAAATCAAGCTGCAATAGGGACTACCTTTACCTGCAAAACAGCTATTGATATATAAAAAATATAATATTATTTTACATGTTTTGGAATCAATTAGGATATTCAGCTGTTACTAAGCCTTCTCTCGGTGTGAGTATGTATACGGTTGAAATAGATTTCGGCCTTCCTACGTTCGATCGAGTTCGAATGGCAAGCAACCAGAGTGAGATTTCAGGATGAGTTCCGAAGACAGTACAAACGAGCCTCGAGTCCGAAGGCTGATCGAGGATTCGACTCGATACTATTATCGAGCCCATAACCAAATCGACCCGCAGGGTAACATGAGGATAGTCGGAAATGCGCTACACCTACCCCGAAGGTCGAACTCAAGCCAAAGCCGAGGGCTCGACCCAATAACGAGTTCGAGCCAGTATCGAGCTCGCAGACAAGAGCCGTTACAACCACACTAAGGGAGAGAATCTTGACGGGAATCGAGGAAGAGACAATTCATCATGGGACCTCCACTATATGTTTTGTTTTATTATAAATAAAGTAGGACCCCTCTACTATAAAAGAAGGAATCCTTGTAAGCATACATGCATCTCATACACTGTAACTAAAAGATCACTTCTCATATTGAAAGATATCCCCCTGTGCTTGTTTTACTTTATCTTATTCATTTTATTTACTCACTATCCTCATTTTCATAGTCAAGAATACACATATTTCTATTTCTCAATACGATTTATATCAAATTGTAACGTATATCCTTAGAACCATACACAAATTTAACGTTATCCCATTTTTCGGGTAAACAGTTTGGCGCCCACCGTGGGGCTAAGGATAACAATGGTTATTTGATACGAATCTTAAAAAAAACATGACATTGTGTTTTGCGCTTGTCTATAAAAATAACTTAAATTTCGGATTAGCTGCGACTAACCATCAATCAATGGCTTCACCAATCGACAACGAGGTCGGTCTTCAAGATGAAAATAACTACTTGACACCCGGTATTGAAAGACCACTTGTAAACGCCATTGGAGCTCGAATCGGAGCGCCAATAGACATCAATTCGCATATAGCCATTGAGGCGAACCTACATGTTGAACCTGAGAATAGCATCCATGATGGAACTCGGTCTGCGGCTCGAGATACCCACAACGTCGAGGAAAACGACGTTAGCTTGTGTGGAATTTTCGAAATATTGCAAGCCCAACATGCAGCAATAGCTCAGTTGCAGAGCCAAACCCAGTTACAAAGCAGGCCGGAGCCCAATCCGCCTCAAGAAATCACCCACAGAACGGAGCTAGCCATAGTGAAGTCAAATGAGCAAGAATCGGGGACTACTCTCGAAATTGCTAAATTGCTCGAGGAACTCACAAAGCGAGTCGAAGCCAACGATAAGAAAGTAGAAACCTATAACTCTAGGGTTGATCATATCTCAGGAGTTCCACCAATGATAAAGGGGTTGGATTCGAAAAAATTCATGCAAAAACCTTTTCCCTCGAGCGCAGCCCCAAAACCAATCCCCAAAATATTTCGTATGCCCGAAATTCCCAAATATAATAGAACGACCGATCCCAAAGAGCACATCACTTCTTACACATGCGCCATCAAGGTCAATGATTTAGAAGACGATGAAATCGAATCTGTGTTATTAAAAAAATTCGGAGAGACCCTCTCGAAAGGGGCAATGATTTGGTATCACAACCTACCACCAAATTCCATCGCCATGTTAGCAGATTCTTTTGTGAAAGCACATGCCGGCGCCATAAAAGTCGTAACAAGGAAATCAGACCTCTTTAAGGTAAGGCAAAAGGATAACGAGATGCTGAGGGAGTTCGTATCTCGTTTTCAAATGGAACGAATGGACTTACCACCAGTCACAGATGATTGGATTATTCAGGCTTTCATTCAAGTTTTGAACGAACGAAGTTCGACGGCTTCACGGCGATTAAAGCATAACCTGATCGAATACCCAACCATCACGTGGGCCGACGTGCACAATCGGTATCAATCAAAAATTAGGGTCTAAGATGATCAATTGGGGTCTGAACTTGCTGTTCGAAGGGATACTAATCGAGAATAAGGCCCGATCGGGGATCGATACCAACCGTACAACAGAAGCCACAGAATCAGCGGATCAAGACATAACCTTATGCAAAATGACCAAAGAAATGATCAAGGTCAAGGGTCCCGGGGGCTGATGAAAAGAAGTAGGTACGATATGCCTGCCGGATCTAAGGAAGCACCTCGATTATCGGAGTATAACTTCAGCATTGATGCATCCACTATCGTATCGGCTATCGGACGCATCAAAGACACCAAATGGCCTCGACCCATGCAGACCGATCCTGCCCAGAGGAATCCCAATCAAATGTGCAAATATCATGGCACCCATGACCACAGAACGGAAGATTGCAGGCAACTAAGAGAGGAAGTAGCCCGATTATTCAACAAAGGGCACCTTCGAGAATTTTTGAGCGGTAGGGCGAAAAACCATTTTAAAAACAGGGATTTAAGCAAGCACATCGAACAAGAAGAACCACAACACATCATTCACATGATCATCGGTGGCGCCGATACCCCTCAGGTACCAGTGCTTAAGCGCACTAAGACGTCGATTGTGAGAGAAAAGCGATCTCGAACTCAAGATTACACACCCACGGAAACATTGTCCTTCAGTGATGAAGATGAAGAAGGAGTCATACAACCTCATAACGACGCACTGGTAATATCCGTACTCATGAATAAAACTAAAATTAAGCGTGTGTTGATTGATCTAGGTAGCTCGACCAACATCATCAGATTGAGGGTCGTAGAACAGCTCAGCCTGCAGGATCAGATCGTACCCACAACCTTGGTTCTAAACGGATTCAATATGGAATATGAAACCACCAAAGGCGAGATAATTCTACCAATAAACATGGCCGGAACCATCCGGGAAATGAAGTTTCACGTAATCGAAGGCGACATGAGATACAACGCCCTTTTCGGAAGGCCATGGATCCACAACATAAGAGTTGTACCTTCGACCCTACACCAGGTCCTCAAATTCCCAACATCGAGTGGAATCAAAACAGTATACGGAGAACAACCAGCCGCAAGAGAAATGTTCGCTGTCGAGGAAGCGAAACCAATATCCTCGCCTTCGCGAGTATAGGGATCGGGGTCAGAAGGGGGACGAGATACCAAATAGCAATCACAGACATCGGCTTTGACCCAACCAGATAACCGGAAGATCGAAGAAGATGATGACCAAAGGATCCCTCGATCCTTCGTGATTCCTGATGACTCCGACGCCACCAAATCAATGATTGAGGAACTGGAGCAAGTCATACTAATCGAACACTGGTCCGAACGGAAGGTATACCTGGGAACGGGGTTGAACCCCGAACTCAGGAAGAAACTTATTCAATTTCTTATCGATAACATTAATTGCTTTGCCTGGTCCCATTTAGATATAAAAGGGATCCCATCGGACATAACGACGCATCGGCTAAGCTTGGACCCTAGGTTCAGATCGGTAAAGCAAAAGAGAAGACCCTAGTCTGAGGTAAAGCACGCATTCATAAAGGACGAGGTAACCAAAATCCTCAAGATAGGATCCATTCGGGAGGTGAAATATCCCGAATGGCTAGCCAATGTAGTTGTAGTGCCTAAAAAAGGGAACAAACTTAGAATGTGTATGGACTATAAGGATTTGAACAAAGCATGCCCCAAAGATTCGTTTCCACTGCCCAACATCGATCGCATGATCGATGCCACGGTTGGCCACGAGATCCTCACTTTTCTCGATGCCTACTCCGGGTATAATCAAATCCAGATGATCCCAGAAGACCAGGAAAAAACTTTATTTGTCACCAAATATGGAACATATTGTTATAATGTAATGCCCTTCGGGCTAAAAAATGCAGGGGCTACTTACCAACGCCTAGTGAATAAAATGTTCGAAGAACAAATAGGTAAATCAATGGAAGTTTATATTGATGACATGCTAGTTAAGTCCCTGCGCGTAGAGGAACATTTGACCCATTTGCAGGAAACGTTCGAGATTTTGAGGAAATACAACATGAAGCTCAATCCCGAAAAATGTGCTTTCGGGGTCGGTTCGGGCAAGTTCCTCGGCTTCATGGTGTCAAATTGGGGAATCAAGATTAACCCTGATAAAATCAAGGCCATCGAAGACATCACCATCGTGGACAGCGTGAAAGCTGTACAAAGGCTAACATTGCGGATTGCAGCCTTAGGCCGATTCATTTCGAGATCATCAGATCGAAGTCATAAATTTTTCTCTCTACTTAAAAAAAGAACGATTTCGCTTGGACCCCGGAATGACAACATGCATTAGAGGAACTGAAACAATATCTATCGAGCCCACCGCTACTTCACACTGCAAAAACAGATGAAAAACTCTGCTTGTACTTGGCAGTATCGAAAATTGCAGTAAGCGGTGTCCTAGTTCGGGAAGAACAAGGTACGCAATTTCCCATTTATTATATGAGTCGGACCTTAGGAGAAGCTGAAACTAGATATCTGCACCTAGAAAAACTGGCACTTGCACTGATAAGCGCCTCTAGAAAGTTAAGATCGTACTTTCAATGTCACCCCGTATGCGTATTAACCACTTACCCGCTTCGTAATATTTTGCACAAGCCCGAACTATGAGGCCGATTAGCTAAATAGGCCGTCGAACTTAGTGGATATGATATCTAGTATCAACCCCGTACAACCATCAAGTCTTAAATTTTAGCAGACTTCGTGGCCGATTTCACGCCAACCCTCGTACCCGAAGTCGAAAAAGAACTCCTGTTGAAATCGGGTACGTCATCGGGGGTATGGACCATTTTTACGGACGGAGCTTCGAACGTGAAGGGGTCCGGGCTAGGCATAGTTTTAAAGCCACCCACGGGTAACACTATTAGGCAATCTATTAAAACTACCAGGTTGACTAACAACGAGGCCGAGTATGAGGCCATGATTGCAGGTCTCGAGCTAGCTAAAAACTTGGGAGCAGAAGTCATTGAAGCCAATTGTGACTCCTTGCTGGTGGTAAGCCAAGTAAACAAAACCTTCGAAGTTCGAGAAGATAGAATGCAACGGTATTTGGACAAACTATATGTCACTTTGCACCATTTCAAACAATAGACTTTACAGCATGTTCCACGAGAGCAAAACAGTGAGACTGATGCACTTGCGAATTTGGGATCGTCGGTCGAGGAAGGTGACTTGAGCTCGGGGACTATCGTTCAACTCTCAAGATCCATGATCGAAGAAGGTCACGCCGAGATAAATTCTACAAGCTTAACCTGGGATTGGATAAATAAGTATATTGAATACTTAAAGAGCGGAAAGCTCCCATCGGACCCTAAAGATTCAAGGGTCCTACGGACTAAAGCTGCTCGATTCACGTTGGCTTCAGATGGAACGCTATACCGAAGGACATTCGATGGACCATTGGCAGTATGCTTGGGTCCGGGAGATACCGATTACATCCTATGCGAAGTGCACGAGGGCACTTGTGGGAATCACTTCGGCGCCGATCCATTAGTCCAAAAAATAATCAGAGCAGGGTATTATTGGATTGATATAGGAAAAGATGCGAAGGAATTTGTTCGAAAATGTGACAAATGTTAAAGGTTTGCGCCAATGATCCATCAACCCGGGGAGCAACTTCACTCAGTCCTATCCTCATGGCCGTTCATGAAATGTGGAATGGCTATCGTCGGCCCTCTGCCATCGACCCCAGGTAAAGCCAAATTCATTTTATTTATGACTAACTATTTCTCTAAATGGGTTGAAGCGCAGGCATTCGAGAAAATAAGAGAGAGAGAAAATATAGACTTTATCTGGGATCATATCGTATGCCGATTCGGGATACCCGCCGAAATAGTATGTGACAATGGAAAACAATTCGTTGGCAGCAAAGTGACGAAATTCTTCGAAGATCACAAAATAAGAAGGATATTATCAACACCGTACCACTCCAGTGGGAACGGACATGCCAAATCAACGAACAAAACTATCATTCAAAACCTAAAGAAGAGGCTGAACGACTCTAAAGGAAAGTGGAAAGAAATCCTACCCGAAGTCCTTTAGGCATATCGAACAACGTCAAAATCTAGTACAGGGGCAACCCCGTTCTCCTTAGTATATGGTTCAGAAGCATTTATACCAGTCGAAGTCGGCGAACCCAGTGCCAGATTTTGATACACGATAGAAGAATCAAATAACGAGGCTATGAATACTAGCCTCGAATTATCGGACGAAAAACGAGAAGCTGCTCTCGTTCAATTGGCCGCCCAGAAGCAACGAATCGAAAGATACTATAATCGAAGAACCAAGCTCTGCCATTTTAAGCCCGGGGACTTAGTGCTAAGGAAAGTCACCCTGAATACCTGAAATCCGAACGAAGGAAAACTAGGACCGAACTGGGAAGGACCATATCAGGTTCTCGAGAACGTCGGAAAGGGATCATACAAGCTCGGCATTATAAACGGCAAACAACTATCAAGCAATTGGAATGTTTCACATCTAAAACGATACTACTTCTAAGGTACGACCCTTCCATATTCATTTACATTTCAAAACTGACCCCTGCAGAAGTCCGAGCAGGAGCTAAGATGGATCCTTCGCCATAGATCTGAAAGCATGCGTTGCACTCTTTTTCCCTTAGACTGGTTTTATCCCAAATGGGTTTTTCGGCGAGGTTTTTAACGAGGCAACCAAAGATCGTGCTGTACTTACAACAGTATCCGAGGCCTCTTTACAATCGACCTCGAATACTGGGGGGGAGGCATTAGCCCTCAAATATATCAAGTTCTGATGCAAGAAAGTTATTTCGCAACAACGGGGTTCCAATAGAAAAGGTTGTAAGAGCCAAATGGTCAAAATGAACCATGCTCATGTAGCTGGCCCGAACCCAGGGGTGAAACATGAACACATGTATAGTGACTTCTTACCGACATCTTATATCCAAGAAACATTCCTCTATTTGGAGATTTATTACACATACAGAGTTAAGATAAATTCGACCACTAAGCCTACAGGCTACTTTATTTCGAGTTCGAGCAAGCACTCACTCGACCATTACGCCTACAAGCTACATTACTTCGAGTTCGAATCATTCACTCGACTACTAAGCCTACAGGCTACTTTCTTCCGAGTTTGAGCAAGAACTCACTCGACCATTACGCCTACAAGCTACATTATTTCGAGTTCGAATCATTCACTCGACTACTAAGCCTACAGGCTACTTTCATTTCGAGTTCGAGCAAGCACTCACTCGACCATTACGCCTACGTGCCACTTTATCTCGAGTTCGAATCATTCAATCGACTACTAAGCCTACGGGCTACTTTATTTCGAGTTCGAGCAAGCACTCACTCGACAATTACGCCCACGGGCCACTTTATCTTGAGTTCGAATCATTCACTCGACTACTAAGCCTACAGGCTACTTTATTTCGAGTTCGAGCAAGCACTCACTCGACCATTAC
Source organism: Nicotiana tomentosiformis (assembly GCF_000390325.3). Taxonomy (NCBI): domain Eukaryota; kingdom Viridiplantae; phylum Streptophyta; class Magnoliopsida; order Solanales; family Solanaceae; genus Nicotiana; species Nicotiana tomentosiformis. The sequence continues at coordinate 131,251,919 of NC_090815.1, read as the reverse complement.
GCCTATAGGCTACATTACTTCGAGTTCAAATCATTCACTCGACTACTAAGCCTACGGGTTACTTTATTTCGAGTTCGAGCAAGCACTCACTCGACCATTACGCCTACGGGCCACTTTATCCCGAGTTCGAATCATTCACTCGATTATTAAACCCACATGCTACTTTATTTCGAGTCCGAGCAAGCACTCACTCGACCATTATGCCTACGGGCTACATTACTTCGAGTTCGAATCATTAACTCGATTACTAAGCCCACAGGCTACTTTATTTCTAGTTCGAGCAAGCACTCACTCGACCATTATGCCTACGGGCTACATTACTTAGAGTTCGAATCATTCACTAGACTACTAAGCCCACGGGCTACTTTATTTCGAGTTCGAGCAAGCACTCACTCGGCCATTATGCCAACGGACTACATTACTTCGAGTTCGAATCATTGACTCGACTAATAAGCCTAAGGGCTACATCACTTCAAATTTGAATAAACACTCGCTCGATTATAGAGGCTACGAAGTCCAAAATTTGATTAAGTTGTTTAAATCTTTGTGAAAACATTCATAAGGCATGTATAAAGTCTTCACAAAACAGAAGCAAGTCAGCAAAGTTGTCTATGTACAAAATTGTCTACATGGTTGATTACAAACGTAAAAGTTAAGGACTAAGCTTCCTGGTCATCCTAAGGAGCGGTCTCTTCTCTATCGGGCTCGTTCTCGGATCCGCTCTTGCTACCATCATCATCATCATCATCGCCATCAGAAGCCAAGGCTTCAGCTTCAGCTTTGAGCTCTTTAGCCTTTTTTATCTCTTCAGCAAGGTCGAATCCTCGAGCGTGTATCTCCTCGAGGGTCTCCCTCTGAGAACGACACTTAGCACGTTCGGCAACCCAATGTGCTCGAGTGTTGGCAGTATCCGCCACCTCTCGTGCCTCTATCTGAGCAGCCTCGGCATCAGCCCGATACTCAACCTCCGCCTTGGCCTCAGCAAGCCGTGTTTCAAGATCCTCGATCCTCTTATCCTGAGCCGAACCCTTTTTCTTGACGCTTCGAAGCTGAACATCGGCCGATAATAATTTGGCCAAGATGGTTTCTTTTTCCGAAGCCAGGCGGTCGATAGTCTCCTTCCACCGATTACATTCAGCCTTGATTTGATCGAATTCTTCCCGAAATAACCCGATCGTTTCAACCTTTTGCTGCAGCTGAGATAATGAAGGGTTAACTTCCACAGTTGAGTCAAACCCATACTCTAATAGAACGAGGCTCACCTGCTTATCTAGTTCGCCCTCTTCTTCACGAGCCTTAGCCAAACCTGCTTGGAGGTCCTTTATAGCCTCGTCCTTTTGGCTGCAAAGAAGCCGCAGGGCATCTCTCTCCCCCCAGACCTTCTGAAGCTCGACCTCACACTGGCTGAGGTCGACTCAAAACCTACTAATGGCCTACACAGTAGGGAAAAAACACAAGTCAAGTTTGGAAAAGAACGAAGAAACCAAGTATAGTAAAATCATTACCCGAGAAATGAAACGTTGGGCCTCTTCTAGGAGAAGAGAAGTGTCACCAATGTCGGAGGCATCATCGACTCCAGTAAAGCAATCCCAAAAAGGGTCCCCTACACTAGAGCCTTCGCCCATATCGGGGGTCTTCATTAACGCCTCTTCAGAAAAGGCTGGAAGAGAAGGCAAATGACCCACTGTCATAGTCCCAAGCGAATCGCTCGGGATGCTCTGATCGAGACTTGGGGTATCGGAACCGACCCCGACCGGTACAGCCGCCATCGGCTCAGAAGATCTGGCGATAGCTTTCGTAGATCGGATCACCAAAGCCGAGGCATCATCTTTTTCTTCTTCTTCTTTTTCTTCTCTCAGTCGTTGGACCGAGTCCAACGAAAGAGAGATTGCCTTCCTCCTCACCCTTCGAGTTTTGGGCTTGGGGTCCTCTGACCAAGAGATAACTTTTTGCTGCTTATCTTTCCTCGGTTCCGGGACCGGGGACTTGGTTCCTTCTTCACCACTCGAAGGCCTCAAAACGGCATCCTTGATTACACCTGCATGAAAGGAAATCGGTAACGAATGGAGCATAAAAAATATTTCGAAGAATACGAGAAGTAACCATTACCATGATTCTTGGCCTCCCATCTACCTTTTGCCAAATCACGCCAAGCGCGTTCGGCATAAGAGGAAGTCGAGGCTAACTTCCGAACCCAATCCTCGAGGTCGGGTACCGCTTGTGGGATCTAAAAGGCAGTTGTATATCGGAGAAAGACAACAGATAAAATCGAAAAAAGATACGAAAAGCAACGTCTTATGAAAACCACTTACGGTCGAAATTCCATTCCTCGGGGAACGACATTTTCTCTTCCGGAATGAGGTCACGGGTCCTCACCCGGATATAACGGCCCATCCAACCCCGATCCTTGTCTTCGTCGATGCTCGACATCAAAGCCTTCGATGCCCAACGATGAAGCCTGATTATTCCTCGAAATATTTGAGGTCGATACAATCGTATGAGGTGATTCAGGGAAAAATCCAGGCCCCCGGCCTTGTTGGAGAAGAAGCGAAGTAAGGTTACTATACGCCATAGAGAGGGATGAATTTGACCAAGGGTGACCTGATATCTTTTGCAAAAATCAATGATCATCGGGTCGACGGGACCCAACGTGAAGGGGTAAGTGCAAACACTTAAAAAAAACCCCTTGCAGTCTTTCCTCACAACCTCGAGATGACCCTCCGTTATCGAGCACATGTACATCGACACATTCTCACATCGACCCAGAACAGATGAAGGATTCTCAACCTTAAAATCGATCTTCAGAGTATACGGGCCGGGAACATACTCATAGGTAGGCGGCTCTACCAACGCCTTGTCGCCGGACGGCCGTGAAGAAGAAGCTTTCTCCTTCTAAGGTACAGTTTTCGAAGTTTTGACCATTGATATGAGAGAAAGAAAGGCAAAGGATGATGAAAAGTTGATGACACCAAACGCTGGTGTAGATGGCTCTGCAAGCGAAAAAATAGAGAGAGAGGGTAAGAAAATGTGGAAGAGTGAAGACGTAAAAGTGGTAAATGTTAGATGGAAGGGTTATTTATAGGCTCGCATCGTGGCGGTTCAATATCAGATGTGGCCGACCACCGTCTGACAGGCATTAAATACCTTGAAGGACTAAATCGATGGGACAGCTATCACATACGTCATAATCGAGCCCTGTGAAAAAAGCTTATAACCAGATCGAACCGTCGAAAATCATATAGATTCTCACCACATCCTTCCTGAAAAACGAGGGAACTATCTGTATACGGTAGATATAGATTTCGGCCTTCCTACGTTCGATCGAGTTCGAATGGTAAGCAACCGGAGTGAGATTTTGGGATGAGTTCCGAAGACAGTACAAACGAGCCTCGAGTCCGAAGGCTGATCGAGGATTCGGCTCGATACTATTATCGAGCCCATAACCAAATCGACCCACAGGGTAACACGAAGATGGTCAGAAATGCGCTACACCCACCCCGAAGGTCGAACTCAAGCCAAAGTCGAGGGCTCGACCCAATAACGAGTTCGAGCCAGTATCGAGCTTGCAGACAAGAGTCGTTACAACCACACTAAGGGAGAGAATTTTGACGGGAATCGAGAAAGAGACAATTCATCATGGGACCTCCACTATATGTTTTGTTTTATTATAAATAAAGTAGGATCCCTCTACTATAAAATGAGGAATCCTTGTAAGCATACAACAACTCATACACTGTAACTAAAAGATCACTTCTCATATTGAAAGATATCCCCTTGTACTTGTTTTACTTTATCTTATTCATTCTTTTTGCTCACTATTCTCATTCTCATAGTCAAGAATACACATATTTCTATTTCTCAATACGATTTATATCAAATTGTAACACATATCCTTACAACCATACACAAATTTAACGTTATCCCATTTTTCGGGTAAACAGAGTGGTCACATGATATACCAATATCATAGCATCTCTTGATTTTATACTTACCTCTAAGAGCATTGCATAAAAGTTGTTGATCACAGAAAACTTTCTAGGTCAGCAATTGTAACTCCATTTTCCTCGCCAGTAACTTGCGATATATATAGTTTCGACTCGGGTGTTGTAGTTCCACACTTCAACAGTCACTGTATTGCATCTAAGATTGGTGAGGGTATCACTTACTTCAGATAGTAGACATAGTCTATCACTTTCAGTTAACTCAATTAAGTTGTGGCTCATCCTTGTAGTAATCCCAACTAATCTTCCAATAGAATAGGCAACACAACCAAGAGAGTGAAAATGAAACAGCCAGAAAAAGTAGATCGGTCCTTAGAGATGCAAATAGAAAAGTTTCCAAATTGCACAGACTACAGCTGGCCTTCGTGATATAGTCCAAGATTGGTTCGCCGATGATCTTGTTCCCGTCTTGATTTTTGACATTGTATACTATAAACAGAGCACAATTCAATATTTCATGACTCAATTTACAACACCAAAGCACCTGTCAAGTTGCTGAATAACAGATCAGTATGCTGTAGAACAGACGTAAAAAGATAAAAAGTTATTAAAAACAGTTAATCTAAGCATATTGTCAAACACCCTCGATGCATCAGTTCGCAAATTGGATATCATTACCCATATGCATGTGAAATCCAACAGGAAACTATCCAAATATCAAAGAAACTATTATACCCATAATGCCAGTTCAATATCATGTCAAGCAATATATATACACATGAGGTCTTGCATCTAGGCATCCACATTTTCTTTCAAAAATAAATATTATATCCATCATCAACCCCATAACCATCTCCTTCTATTTTTAATTAGTGTGTGAACAAGACTCTCCTCTCTCTTTGCATTTATCTACAACTGGAATCGTTTTTCACTGGATGGAATTATGCCCTTTTAGCACATTTCTCCTTTATTTTTCCTTCTCATCTCATTGTTAGCAGATGAGATTGGCTTCCTATTAAGTTGCTTTTTTCCATTTACCTCACAGTAGTGCTAGATTTGTACTAAGTTGTAATTTATATCCATCTAGAAAAAAAAAATTGTTATATTTTACATTATAAAGTAATTCCTTTAAGCAAAGCAGCAGTTAAATACTCTTTGAGCGAAAATACACAATACTCGCCTCGATAGTATTATTATATTGCACGCAGACTTTGTAATGCAAATTAATCCAGCATTTGCGAAGAGCTTCACAACTTCCCTTAAAATATTTGATCTTGCACATACCAAAAGCATCTACAATGGGTCATATCTAAAGAATGAGAAAATACCAACCAAAAAAAAAGGCAACTCACCAACAAAAGTTCATGACAGCAGATAGCCTAACACTTAACTCTAAGGAAAAACAAGATTTCCACAAGGCTGAAAGCTATTCCTTGCATGTCCCAACTTTTAATGTAAAGGAATGGCCAAGTATGGACACAATGAAATGGTGGATATAACCCTCACCTTTTCGTCATCTTCATTTTCAGTTTTGCTCTCCCCCCTTACTCCATTCCCAAAAGGGCAAGCAAATGCAACACATTGTCTTTCTGGAAGAATACACTTACCAACCTTGCGTTTAAATTACATCACTTAATGGTTACGTGAAAACAACATGATATTTTAGCAAATGGAGTGCAGGTATAAATGATGCACCTGGAAATAACTGTTACTCACGGATAAAAGTATCTGGTCTAAATCTAAGGAAACGCAAGTAGCATGAGAAACTGTTTATAAATTATAAAACCTTTGAACATCATTTTTATAATTAATGAAAAAGTTAAATAGCTCAAAGCATTGGCACCAAGTAAAAATACAACATTGATTGTGTCACGACCTAATCTCATCTAAAGGTCGTGATGGCGCCGGACACCACTGTCAGGCAAGCCAACAGTACAAACTTCACTTAATTACACATTTAGTATTTTTGAAATCAAACTTTCTTTAATGAAACAGTAAGGATATAACTCATAGAGTAAATGATAAATAATTTTAGCAACTAAATTTCCAAACAATTCGTAACCGTTCCCAAAACCTGTTGTCACAAGTGCATGAACATTTACTAAAGAATTAAAAATAAAATACAGCATCTGTCAAGAATATAAATTAGACAGAAAAATATAAATAACTCTGAAGGAGACTCTGTTGGCTGCGGATCGTAATATAAAATGTAACTCACCTAAGTCCCCGCATTTTAGCCACACCTCTCCGCCCACAAGGATACTAGAGATATATGTGCTTGCACAATAAAATGTGCAGCAAGTGTAGTATGAGTACGTAAACAACGTGTACCCAGTAAGTATCAAGCCTAATCTCGAAGTGGTAGAGACGAGATGGCCGACTTTGACACTCACTATGGGTCAATAATAAAAATTAAAATAAAACTAGAATATCTAAATCAGCATGATTCACAGAATTTACAATAATTTATTTAACCAGCAGAAATAATTAAATTCCTTCAAATGGAATAATTCTCCATATATTAATTAAATTTCTTCAATTCCAATAAATTTCCAATTTATCAATTAGTCTCATTTACAGGAATAACAATAATTCCTTGAAAAGCAGGAATAATAATTCTTTAAATTCCAAAGATTTCCAATTTATCAATTAGCTTCGCAAGCTGCAATAAACTATTCAAGTATCGTGTAATTGTTATTATTAAGCACGATTTCTGCCGAGGTTGTTCGGCCCGATCCAGAGTATTGTGTACACTGCCGAGGGACGTGCGACACGATCCATAGATGCATCTATCCTGCCGAGGCGTTCGGCCCGCTCCACAAGAAAGGAGGACATTTTCTTATGTACCTCCGAAATGAGAGTATATTTATTATAAGATAAATTCAGGAGGAAGAACAATTTCTCTTAACAATTAATCAATTTAAACAGAAATTTAAGCATATGAGTTTTCCATCTTTTAATATTTTTATCTAACAATTCACAACATATATATAAATATATCAAATAATTTAATTAAGTAAAGACTACCATTTACACAAGTAATTCATGCTTTTGAGTCCTAAACTACCCGGACTTTAGCATTAATAGTAGCTACGCACGGACTCTCGTGACCTTGTGCGTACGTAGCCCCCACAATTAGCAATAATTATTCAATTTAATCACCTATGAGGTAATTTCCCCCCTCACAAGATTAGACAAGAGACTTACCTCGTCTTGCTCCAATTTAATCCACTAGTAGGCCTTTTTCTTGATTATCCAACTTTGATTGGCTCGAATCCCAATGTCTTTACTTGAAAATCTATCCAAAATCGCCTCTGTTCAAGCTCCAATTTGTTAAAAAATGGCGAATGGGACGAATACCTTCTTTTTATAAAATTGCCCAGGCAGCCTTCAGAATTGGGCCTCGAACTAGGCCTCGATCGTGGCTTCGATCATGGCCATCGAGCCTAGGACTCGATCATGGCTTCGATCACAGGCTCGAACCTGGATCTCGGTCATGGCTTCGATTATGGCATCGAGCCTGGTCCTTCGATCATGGCCTCAATCATGGCATCAAGCCTGAGCCTTCAATTGTGACCCTCGATCTTGGGTCTCGAGCCTTGCCTTCGATCATGGCCCTCGAACTGGACCTTCGATCATGGCCCTCGAGCTTGACCTTCGATACACAGTTCGAGCCTGAGCCTCGTCAACCCTGGGCTCGATACCTCGGCTCGATATTTGGGCTCGATATTTGAGCTCGATATCTGGGCTCGATCACAGCCCAGAATGTTCAACAGAAGAGGGAAAAATTGCAGCACCCTTTTAAGTCCAACTTTTGATCTATTAACCATCTGAAACTCACCCGAGGCGCTCGGGACCTCAACCAAATAAACCAACAAGTCCTAAAACATCATACGAACTTATTGGAAACCTCAAATCATCTAAAACGACGCTAAAATCACGAATCATGCTCCAATTCAAGCTTAATGAAACTTAGAATTTCCAACTTCTACATTCAGTGTCGAAACCTATCAAATCAAGTCCGATTGATCTCAAATTTTGCACACAAGTCATAAATGACATAACGGAGCTATGAAAATTTTCAGAACTGGATTCCGACCCCGATATCAAAAGTCAACTCCCCGGTCAAACTTCCAAGCTTAAAATTCCTATTTTAGCCATTTCAAGCCTAATTTCACTACAGACTTCCAAATAAAATTCCGATCACGATCCTAAGTCCAAAATTACCATACGGAGTTGTTGGAATCATCAAAATTCTATTCCGGTATCATTTGCACATAATGTTGACCGAAGTCAAACTTGGCCTTTTAAGGCTAACTTAAGGAACCAAGTGTTCCGATTTCAACGCGAACACTTCCAAATTTCGAACCAATCATCCCCGCAAGTCATAAATCAATAAAAGCACATTCTGGGAGTTTTATTTTAGGGAACGTAGTTCTAAAAGTTAAAATGACCGGTTGAGTAATTACATTCTCTCCCACTTAAATATATGTTCGTCCTCGAACGTGCTAAGGATTGTTCCTGAGTTGCACAAAATCATTGTTTAACACCTCGTGCACCTACCCGTGTTACCACACCCAGTCGAGCACATTAGCTTGAGCCAATCTGAAGATTCTCCCCTTTATTTTGGAAAATAAGCCTTAGAGCCAAATTCTAACATCCAGAATTTTCCGCCATGCTCGTTTCCAACTTATGAACACTGTATCAATCACTACACGATGCACCAATACATGATTGCATACCTTGGTTGAATTTAAACCATGCACCGCACCATTCACATGCCCATAATAACATACTCGATAACAATAATCGAGATTCCACGAATCTGGTGTCCGCAACACATCTCATGATAGATATAAGTCATGTTCCAACTCTCGCAATGGTTCCACAATGGAATAAATGTGTAGAAATTCATAACCAACTGCCGAGTCAATAGTTTACTGAGTTTCTCCTTCTGACAAGGACCATTATCTCATTTTAAGCTGAATAGCGATGTTTATTCTTTAATATACTTTATATAATTCTGATTCACTGATTTCAGGTCCAATAGTCTCGTCTCACCCAGTATAAACTACGCAGGAAATATGCCGCCTCAAACCCTGACCAAGGTCTCGTATGACGCCAACAATGCGCCAACATGCTCCAAACTCGAATGTGATACATAAGGAAAAATGAACTCTGGAAAGAACTACTCAACCCGCGTAACTAATTAGACAACTGAAAAGGTGTCATGAACCTTCCTCAGAAAATGGGACACAAAACAAACCAAATAGAATATAGGGGACTATACTCAACATCACACTGTTGCGGCATGCAACCCGATCCAAACAACATACCCGTGGCGGCGTGCCACCCGATCCGCACAAAAAGAATCTATAAGGAAATACTTACCGAGCTAAAATGCTCATTACTACAAAACATCTGAATATCAGACACAAGCACGCTAAGTGCATAACACCATCCCTGGAAGGACCGACAATGCCATACGCTACAAAACTCAAGCACAACTAAGGTGCGATATATGATCTGAATCTCGAGAGCCATCCTGCTCACATAACACCATCGCTACGCGGAACCTCAACACATAAGAAATTTATCAAGCCATTTCACAACTCACGCGGCACAATATAGTATTATATGAAATAACCGACGACAAAAAATGGTGGATCGAACAATGAAAAAGCCGCTTGGTATTATTGATGATGTTCTAGTCCGGGTCGACAAGTTTATTTTGCCTGTTGATTTTGTGATTCTCAACTGCGAAGTCAACTCTGAGGTGCTTATAATATTAGGGAGACCTTTCCTAGCAACAGGGAAGGCATTGGTGGATGTGGAAGCAGGGGAGCTCACCTTCTGAGTGGGCGATGAAAAAGTTGTATTCCACGTGTGCAAATCAATGAGAAAATCAAATAGGAATGAAGTTTGCTCTTGTGTGGTTCTTGTGGCGGAGGTGATAGTTGATGACACGAGTGCCATGATCAATGTGGAAGACCCTTTGGAAGCTGTGTTGCTAAACCATAAGGATGATGAAAAGGAAGGCTTGGTTGAATGTGAAAATGCGTTGCAAGGAATGGGATCCTATTCATATGGGCCCCGTAAACTTTCATTGGACTTGGAAAACTGAAAGACTCCACCAACAAAGCCCTCAATTGAGGAGCCACCAACATTGGAGTTGAAACCTTTGCCTTCACACCTCAGGTATGAATTCTTAGGCCCTTCTTCCACATTACCTGTTATTCTTTATGCTTGCCTAACTAACATGCATGTAGACTTCACCCTTGCAGTGCTTCAAAGAAGGAAAAAGGCAATTGGATGGACTTTGGCTGACATTCGAGGTATAAGCCCCGCCTTTTACATGCACAAAATTATACTAGAGGATGATGCCAAACCCCCCGTGGAACATCAAAGGAGGTTGAATGAGGCTATGCAAGAGGTCGTCAAGAAGGAAATTGTCAAGTGGCTTGATGCAGGGGTTGTGTACCCTATTTCGGATAGCTCATGGATTTCACCGGTACAATATGTGTCGAAGAAGGTGGGTATGACTGTGATCACAAATAAGAAAAATGAGTTGATCCCCACTCGTACTGTCACCGGATGAAGGGTATGTATGGACTACAGAAAGCTGAACAAAGTGACCCACAACGACCACTTTCCATTACCCTTTCTTGATCAAATGTTGGACAGACTTGCAGGGCGTGCCTACTATTGCTTTTTGGATGGGTACTCAGGATACAACAAGATTCTCATTGCACCAGAGGACCAAGAGAAAACCACCTTCACATGTCTGTATGGCACATTTGCATTCTCACAGATGTCGTTTGGTTTGTGTAATGCACCAGCTACCTTTCAACGGTGTATGATAGCAATATTTACGGATATGGTGGAGGACATCCTCGAAGTGTTCATGGATGATTTTAGTGTTGTGGGGGACTCATTTGAACAATACTTGGATAATCTTGACAAAGTGTTGGCCCGATGTGAAGAGACCAACCTAGTGCTTAATTGGGGAAAATGCCACTTTATGGTTGAGGAGGGCATTGTCCTCGGCCATAAGATCTCAAAGGACGGTATTGAAGTGGACAAAGCAAAGTTTGAAGTTATTTCAATTCTCCCTCCTCCTACTTCCATCAAGGGAGTTAGGAGCTTTCTTGGGCATGCAGGGTTCTACCGAAGGTTCATTAAGGATTTCTCAAAAATGGTGAACCCCTTGTGCAAGCTGCTTGCACCCAATTGGAACTTACCATTTGAACTCATGTGTGATGCTAGTGACGTTGCGGTAGGAGCAGTTTTGGGGCAAAAGTCAACAAGATATTTCATCCGGTCTATTATGCAAGCAAAATGATGAATGACGCCTAAGTCAATTATACGGTGACCGAGAAAGAGTTATTAGCCATTGTCTTCTCCATGAAAAAGTTCAGGCCATATCTCATGGGTGCCAAAGTGATTGTGCACACCGATCATGCGGCACTCCGTTACTTGATGACCAAGAAGGACTCGGAGGCTAGGTTGATGAGATGGGTTCTTCTACTTCAAGAGTTTGACCTTGAAATCATTGATAAAAAAGGAAGTGATAATCAAGTGGCGGACCACCTGTCCCGCTTAGAAGAGGAGGAAGGGCACCACAATGGCCTCGAAATCAATGATTCGTTCCCGGATGAACAACTCTTCTCCGTGTCTTTGAATTGTATGCCTTGGTTCGCCGATGTGGCTAACTTTCTTGTGACCAGCATTGTCCAGAGTGAGCTCTCTTCTAACCAAAGGAAGAAACTCAAACAGGACAACTTGGATTATTATTGGGACGAGCCCTATCTTTTCAAGATTTGCAATGATGGTGTGATCCGGAGATGTGTCCCGGAAGAGAAGCAAATGAATATTCTTGATGCTTGTCATTCCTCGCCCTACGGTGGTCATCATGGTAGGGCGAGAACTGCTTCAAAGGTTCTTAGCTGTGGATTTTATTGGCCTACCATATATAAAGATGCAAGTGAGCTTGTTAAGAGGTGTGATGAAATGTCTCTCACCGCTATTCTTGAGATCGAATTTTTTGACGTGTGGGGGATAGACTTCATGGGTCCATTTGTGAGTTCCTATGGTAACACTTATATTCTGGTTGTTGTTGATTATGTTTCCAGGTGGGTTGAAGCTGTAGCTTTGCCCAACAATGAGGCACGGAGTGTGGTGGCGTTCCTAAAGAAAAATATCTTCACACGGTTTGGCACCCCTCGGACAATCATCAGTGATGGGGGTTCTCATTTATGTAATAAGGCTTTCGACACTTTGCTTTCCAAGTATGGTGTCAATCATAAGGTGTCAACCCCTTATCATTCCCAGGCTAGTGGACAAGTTGAGGTCTCCAACAGGGAGATAAAGAGCATATTATCAAAAATTGTCAATGCAAACCAGACGGATTTGTCAAAGAAACTTGACGATGCTTTGTGGGCTTATAGAACTGCGTACAAGACTCCAATTGGTATGTCTCCATACTGGTTGGTATTTGGGAAAGTATGCCATCTTCCGGTTGAGTTAGAGCACAAGGCCATGTGGACGCTCAAGAAGTTAAACCTTGAATGGGATATAGCAGCCAACTTCCGGGTAGAGCAACTCAATGAACTTGATGAATTCCGATTTCATGCTTATTCCAGCTCATCCTTGTATAAGGACAAGATGAAGTACTTACAAGACAAATATGCCCGGAACAAAGAATTCAAGGAGGATGAGTTGGTTCTTTTATTCAACTCTCGGCTACGACTGTTTCCGGGAAAACTCAAGTCAAAATGGAGTGGCTCCTTTGAGGTGGTGCACGTGACTCCGTTTGGTGCTCTTCACTTGAAAAACAAAAATGTTGAAATCTTCAGAGTTAATGGGCACCGAGTGAAGCATTACCTCGACAAGTTTGATGACAACCATGTGGTAGCCTTGATCAATTTCCAATGATGTTGGTAACATGCGTCGTGTCGCGACGTTAAATCAGGCGCTTCTTGGGAGGCAACCCATGTGTTTTTCTTTCTTCTTTGATTTCCTTCTTATATCAGGCTTTATTTTGAACTAACTGGTTATGAGCTTTGTGTAGGAATTGTTTATGCATTACAGGATTGTTGCTGGAAAATTTTGCCTAAAAGTGGGGAATTACGCGGACCCCGCTCAAAATTTTGAGGTCAGCGAGAGCTTTTCGCAGGGGCGTATATTGTCAGCGGACGCAGATTTGAAAAGTCCAGAATATCAACTCTCTGAAGTTGTATTCGCGTCCGCGTTCATAATTTCGCGGTCCGCGTTGATATTACGCTGCCGCGCCAGTTATTCCGCTCTCAGCGGACCTATTTCTGAAAAGGTTCTTCGAAAGGTAAAAAGCGCGGATGCGGTGGAATTATGCGGACCGCTTGCTTCCACGGCCGCGTCCAGTTTTATGTTGTTTCCTACTACAAATCCACATCTGGTATGCTCAAATCTTTACATTAATTTCATCTTTTGATTTTCTTTTCTTCTACTTTTAATTTTTCTTTTTGGTTAGGGTTTAATACATGCCACAATCTCAAAATCATGCTTAATTGATGCTTATATATCCATGTGGGTAATTGTTTTCCATGCCTAATAGGGGATAGGGTTATAACTATGCATGTTCATTGCATTAATTTTTGCACTTAGTGAAAGCCCTAGGTTTCAAATGTGCCAGAGCCAGTGTTGTTTGAACTTCGCGGACCGCGGTCCATTTTTACGCGGTCCGCGTTCTCTAATTTGTGAGAAGCTGAGTACGGTTGCATGTTTGCGGACGCGGTGATTTTTTTGCGGTCCGCCTTTGAACTTACGCGGCCGCGTCCAAAAATTCGCGGTTCGCGCTCATGAGTTGCAGAGAGTTTGGAAATTGCTTCCGCGGTCGCGTCCAGTTTTATGTTGTCCGCGTTTGATCTTTCGCGGCCGCGGCCCACATTATGCTGTCAGCGAAAACCAATGTTCAAAGAGCTAGTAGTCTGATCCCAACTCATTCGCGGCCGCGCTCATTTTTACACGGACGTCGCTGACCTTTCCGCGATCGCGCCCTTTTTTTCGCTGTCAGCGGAATCCAATGTTCAGAGAGTTGGTAGTCTGATCCCAACTCTTTCGTGGACCGCGCTGACCCTTCCGCGGCCGCGCCTTTTTTACGTTGTCAGCGGAACCCTGTTTTGAGAAACACTTTGATCATTTCATATCCTATCATCTGCCAATTCATTAAACCACAATACTAATGATCTTTCACTAAATGTATGTGCAGATAATGGTGCGATCTCGTGGTGGTCCCGACAAATCCAAAGGGAGGGGAGAATCCTCCCGCGACCGAGGCAAATGGAAGTAGATTGCATCCTTAGCACCTCAGAAAACTATTGGCAAAAAGGCACCCCTAGTGAGACCTCAGGCTGACTCCTCGGACATTAGTGAATACCTCCCTTCTTGGGAGATTTCCGAGGGAGAATCTGAACAACAACCCGAGGTGCAATCTCAACCTTTCCGTCTCATCGATCAACCCACCTCCGCATCTGAGCCAGATTATAGCTTAGAAGAAGATAGTGAGACTTCAGCACCTCCTCCCCCACCTGCTGCAACTCCAGCCTCAAAAGCTACTCCTATTGATATTGATGATGAAAAAGAGGTTCTGGATGACGGGAGAGGAGGTGATACACATAAGGGGGGGTTGAGTAGATCAAGGAAGCCGGCAGTGTGGCAAGATCGGTTTGTGAGTGAGAAGACCTACCACAAATTTCGGGAATGGTGGCCACAAAGGACGTTCACCCTTGAGCGTCATTTCATAGAAAGAGACCTTCTCCCTCACAACCCGAATGTGAAGAGACAATTTGATGAAAGAATGGGATGGAAATTCTTCACTAGCAAGTTGCCGGAAGCAAATGAGTACCTAGTCAAGGAACTTTATGCCAATGTTGCCCACATCAAAAAGGGAACCCATGTGACTAAGGTATGAAACAAGAAGATCCGGTTCGATGGCAAAACTTTGAATACATATGCCGAGTTTGATGATGTAGACGTTGCTCTATACATACAGAAGTTGGAATTACATGAAGCAACCCGTCCATGGTTAGCAGAGGTGATAGCCATACCAGGGACAACACCGCCCTGGCTTACACCGGGAGTCTCAATTGCCAAAAACACTCTTTAGCTTTGAAGCAAAAGGGTGGTGCACCTTCGTCTGCAGCCGCCTTGATCCATGCCAGCATGACAACGACATTCCACTTTCCCGAGCGATCCTCATAGCGTCCATCATGGCAGGGTACCCAATAAATGTGGGGAACCTCATGGCCCAGAACATATCCAAGGAAACCGGGAAGGAAGAATGGTCTTACCCTTACCCCAATTTCATCACTATGTACCTAGAGGACTAGTGGGTTGAGGGGAGACACTTTGATACAAAGGTGAAGCCAAAAAGGCCCTTCTCCTGGTACAACCTTCAGGGTCCAGACAACCCCAAGTCCAAGGGCAAAGCCACCACCTCCACTGGCCAGTCTGAAGAGCCAGGGGTAGTGGCCACTGGGTCCATGCCTTCCACAACCGAGGGGTCATCTGCTGCCATGCCACATCCATCCTCCGGGCCATCCACTTTTATCCCACCATCAGTGCCTTCTTCATCAGCTTACCCTCAGACTGCACTGAGGGTAAATTAGACTTTGGCCGGCATCAACAACTGGATGCAGATAGCTACATCAAAGCTATCTGCCTTATCCAGTGCAGTAGCAGCTCAGGCAGTTCCAGCACAGCTCCAGATGCCTCCATCAATGGAGGAATCATTGAAGAGTATTCTTGAAAACCAAAATAAGATTCTGGAGTCTCTAGGTGCGCATGAAAAGGTAATCAAAGAGCTGGGTAAATAGGTGAGGAAAGTAAAGAAGTGTCAAGAAGAGTTGAATAAGGAGGTGGTGAAGCTCACTTCCGCCGACGATATTCCTCTAGATCTCCTTATGGGAGAGACTGCCCCTGCAGCACAGACAGCTCAGCCAGCACAGGTACCAGAGCAGGAGGCTAACAGAGAGCCGGTGAGGAGAGTGGTGATACCCCAGACAGAGGACTTGGAGATTGATCTGGATGACCCCAAGGGAGGTGATGAGTCTGGCCAGCCACAGGACCGCACTAGTGACCACATGCGGACAGAGGCCTCTTTACTCTCTATCCCTCCCCTATTCTATTTTTGCTTTTAGCATTGAGGATTTTTATTTTGGGGGGGGGAGGGGGTGGCCTTATTTTGATATGATGATTTTGATGATTGGTCTGTAATAACTTTGATACTATTTTTCTTTATTCTCTACTTATCGTACTTTCATTTTCGTACTTTTCATTTTTGGTATGTATATAAAATTACCATTCCATGTGTATATTCATCCCCATTCAGTTTACTTTCCGTATTTTACTTTATAACTTCTTTTTGTAATTATCCTTAATAGCTTAGCTTCTTATTTCATTTAGTAGTTTCTTTTTGAATTTGTAGCTTTGTTTTTACAATTTTTCGTGATCAATAAGCCTTTGGTTTTCTTAATGCCACGGTTCTTTCCAAAGGTGGAATTTATGTGAACCGGGTGGCTCTTCCCAACGATGGATGGCGTGACAACCTTCTTAAGGGATTGAGTCTGTTTTTCTTTATGTTTTGATATATAGTAGTAATGAATAAAAGTGTCTCAAGCAGGCTTCACTTGGTACCAACACATCTACCTTCGACCTCATGGTTAAAGACAGGTTGGTTGAAGAGATTAGCTCTAGTTATGACCTTTAAACTCTTGAGTTGACTAAAACTATCATCAAGTGGTTTTTGTTAGCCATCTGTGATATTCAATCTTAGCTAAGGTTGTTGTGGGCCCTCGACTCTATTCTCTTTAACAATCCAGTAGTTTGAGAGGTGAGGTATTGCATTGCAAGTCCAAGTCCCGTGCCAACAAGTCTAGAACTTGCCCGTAATATTTTTCTAGGCAAAATTCTAAGTGTAGCTCAACTTGAGAAGTGATTATAGGATCTCCTTGGTTCCATGTGAATTTGAAAACTTCCATAGCCTACCACTATGATGTCCTTAGTCAACCACTTTGAGCCTAAGCCTTTTTCATTCAATAACCACATTACAAGTCTTCATCCGTTCTATAATGACTCTCTCTTGGCACCCAATCTTTCCTTAGCATTCATGATGAACAATTGTCAAAAACATAAGTTTGGGGGAGAGACGAGGAATTTCAAAGTGATGAATGATGCAAAGAACAAAAGGAATTGATGAAAAAGAAAGGCAAAGAAAAAGGATATAAAAATGATGTTAAAAAAAATATGTCAAAAGAAAAGCAAAGGTTGAAAGGATTCAAGAAAACAATGTTGAAAGGCTTAGAATGATGAGAAAAGGAGAAAAATGATCGTCATAGAGAAGAAAGAGTGACAAAGTGTCTCTCTAGTTCCCCCAAGGAAGAAGAAAATGACTCAAAGAGTCAAGAAAGCATGAGCCGAATTGAGAAAATGGAGTGCTTAAGGAAAGATGATATCATCGTAGTTCATTAGGTCCGACCTGGATCCAAAAAGCCTTCATTACATCCCGCTAAAGCCCTATAGGATTTCAAGTTGAGTGAGCTTACATTAGTGGTGATTTACATGAGAGGCAAGCCTATGGTACTTAGAGCCGGACTTGTGGCATTCTTTTGAGAGTGATGAGCACACTTCTTTACAATCCCGGTTTTGAGTGTCACATTCTATAAGGTGAGATGAGCTCATGGAGAGTAGAGGAGAAGGAGCCTGGGATCCACAATGACCTACGTGAGAGTGAGGTTCCTTGATGAATTGAGTCAACTCTTGATGCTCTTGTGTCACATTTGACCTATGAAACTCAAAACTTCGTAGCATAATGTTGTTGATAATGCATTTGTGTTGAGGGTAATAGTTAGTTCCAATTGATGTTTGATGAAGTCACCTTAGGACAGCTGAGATTTTCCTTTCTTTTTCTTACGGAAGTGGGAATTACCTTATTTGCTTGAGGACAAGCAAAAGCTTAAGTTTGGGGGAGTTGACAACTAGGGATTTTAGCCTATTATTTGCTCTCTTTTGCTTAGGTTTTGGGTAAAAAATGCTAAAAGGTAGTCCCGAAAACTAACATAATGTGCTTACTTGCAGGGTTTGGTCAAAATGAGGCAAAAAAGCCAAAATAAGCTCATGAAGGAGTCAAACTTGCACAAGCCAAAGGTTGAAACTGAACCGCGGACAGCGATGGAAAAGCACGGCCGCGTAGGGTTCACCGCTGAGGCAGATAATATTCCACGGTAGGCGAGATACAGGTTTAGAGAAGCTGTAATCCAAAGAAAACACCACCGCTGACCGCGCTACAAAAGTGCGGCCGCGAGGGAAATTACGCTGATAGCAAGAATCGAGGTTCAGAGGCCTTGAAATCTTGGCTCAAACAAAGAATGCGGTCCGCGTCTACATTACGCGGTCGCGGAGTTACCAGATGCGGACGCGGTGGAAATTCCGCCGGGAGCGTGATAAAAGGTTCAGAAACTTGGCAAGTGAAACCTAACTGAAGAACGCGATCGCGAACATAATACGCGGCCGCGATTGAAGCTAACGCGGACGCGAATGTATTTATGCTGTCCGCGAAACCTAGTCCAACCCAAGCCCAGTATTGAAGAAACGCAGACCGCGCTTATTATTATGCGGCCGTGAAAGCTCTAGCGCGGATGCAGTCAGAATTACGCGTCCGCGAATCCTCCGCATGGGCATTTTTGTCCGAAAATTTCAGCTGTGTTTAAATAGATCTTTTTGACAATTTTAGGTCGAGTTTATAGAGCAGAGCACGTGAATGGCTGATTTTCCCCCTTTGGGCAATTTTATAATAGATTTACCTTCAAACTTTAGATTTTCATCTTGTACTTTAATATTATGGCTTATATTTCACCTTTACCTTTGATTTCTGTTGTATTCATGAGTAGCTAGACCCCATAGCTAGGGTGGTGACCCAATCTTAGTGTGGGTATTTAATGGGTCTTGAATTTTAGGGCTTAATTATTTATGGGTTAGTGATATTTAGCCTAATTCATGCTAAAATTGTAGAATTAGTGATTGCAAACACTGATTCATGCCTTTATGACTTAGGCTCTTCTTGAGAAAGAGAGACTAAGTCTAGAAAAAATAGGCTTACAAGGAATTGGGGTGAACTCAAGAGATTGATAGCCCCGATTAAAGGGTTAAACCTAGAGATAGTAATACCCGACTTGAGCCAATTTAATTTGGATTGTACGAACACTCATTTGGGCTTGAGAAAGACAAATCAGGCAAAGTCACTCAAACTACCGAGAGATATAGAGTGAGCACTTATGTGTGATTGTTATATCACGACCCAAATCGTAACAAGCTTGTCCTAAATTCTTGACACCCATTAGATACTCACCTAGGCGGAAGTCACTACCTTAGTGCCTTTTAACACTTGAAAACTTTCACCAAAAATATTGTACTTAGCTTACACTTGGCATACAATAGTATAAAAATTAGAATAGAATCAATCACAATAATATTTGGAAGTGCAATTAAAAACAACACGCACATCTAGATTAGTTAAATACCCGACTCCAAACCAAATTAACTCCCTGTGAAAATTGATCCCGACTTCATCGGATAAAACTGCATCGACCACTCCTTGCTACTATATAGTGGTGTAGGTTTGGCCACGCCCACGATCACCTACCCCACAGAAAAATATTTGAAGGTATGCACTGGAAAATGACATTCTTTGATGTAATCCTGCAAATGGATGGTTGTGTTTCACTTCATTTGGCCTCTTCCTTATATTTCTTCTCCTCATCTCCTGTAGTCGACATGCAGGTACAAAATTAGGTAAAGAAACATGTAATAGAAAAAAAAATTAAATCAGATATAACCATCAACCTCGCAAGAAAAATTCCCCCGATAGAAACGATAAAACAAAGTTCAAATTAATACCAAAGATCAACGAAAAAAGATTAATATTGGAACAAAATAACAGCTAAAGATCAAACCAACATTAGCAATTTTCAAGAGAAACCTCTATGACATGGCGATGGAATCTATATATGGAGAGTGAGAAGAGAGATCCTTGAGAGTGGAGTGTAAAAGGAAAAGTGAATTTTAACAAAAAGAGACGTGAAAGGTCTGATAAACGAAATATGAAAAAACCCTTGAGAAACAAAACTATTTCCGAATTGCCCTTGGTCGTAACAAAGGGTTTCACTCCGGGATTTCTACATTCCGATACTATTACTTTGACCGTAGGCAGTGAACTAACTATAAAATTCACCCCCATCTTCACTACTGGTAGTAGTAAAACATTAATATTAGGAGATAAAGAAAATTACGCAGATAAATAAGTTAGGAAAACATCAAGCATGTTATGAAATAAAAGCAGTTTAATAAAACATGAACAAGAAATGTTGTTATGAAATAAAAGCAATTTAGTAAAACATGAACAAGAAATGTTGTTATGAAATAAAAGCAATTTAGTAAAACATGAACAAGAAATGGAGATAGAGAGAAGGAAGAAATTTTCTTATTCTTCAATTGTGTGTATTTTCCTATCTATTACAAGACCTTTATATAGGCATGAAAAGTGAAGAAAAATATGTCATTGAATATGTCATTAAGCATAGAAATATATCATTGAATATGTCATTAAATATTTGAGAAGATCATGGAGGAAGAGTAGACATCCACCATAATTTGATTTTTCTTATAACACTCCCCCTTGGATGTCCATAGATAATGTGCCTCGTTAAAACCTTATTAGAAAAAAAGCCTATGGGAAAGAAATCCTAGTGAAAGAAAAAGAGTACACGTGTTTAGAAATACGCCTTTTGGTTGCCTTATTAAAAATCTTGTAAGGAAAACCAGTGGGACAAAACCTTGTAAGGAAAAAAGAGTACAACACGTATTAACTCTCCCTGATGAGAGGATCAATTCACATCCTTGAGCCTTCGCATCCCAATCTTGTACACTAGATTCTTGAAGGTTGACGTCGGTAGAGATTTGGTGAACAAATCAGCCATATTATCACTTGAACGAATTTGTTGTACGTTGATATCACCATTCTTTTGAAGATCATGTGTGAAAAATAACTTTGGTGAAATGTGCTTTGTCCTATCCCCTTTTATGAATCCTCCATTCAAGTGTGCTATGCATGCTGCATTGTCTTCATACAAAATTGTGTGTGGTTTGTCACACTTCAAACCACATTTGTCTCAAATAAGGTGTATTATAGACCTCAACCATACACATTCTCGACTTGCTTCATGAATAGCAATTATCTCAACATGATTAGATGAAGTAGTCACGATTGATTTCTTAGTCGATCGCCAAGATATGACAGTGTCTCTATATGTAAACACATATCCTGTTTGAGATCGAGTCTTGTGTGGGTCAGATAAATACCCAGCATCGGCATAATCAACAAGATCGGGACTGCAATCATTGTCATAAAATAATCTTATATCGGTAGTCCCTTTTAAATACCGTAATATGTGTTTGATTCCATTCCAATGTCTCCTTGTAGGAGCAGAGTTATAACTTGTTAAGACATTAACTGAAAAAGTTATGGCAGACCTTGTAATGTTAGAAAGATACATTAGTGCACCAATTGCACTAAGATATGGTACTTCGGGACCAAGAAACTCTTCATTATTTTCATGAAGTCGAATGGATATTTATTTATATCGAGTGATCTCACAACCATCGGGGGTACTCAATGGATGTTCTTTATTCATATAGAATCGCTTTAAAATCTTTTTAGTGTATGCTGATTGATGGACAAAAATTCCATCTTTCATATACTCAATTTGTAGACCAAGACAAAATTTTGTCTTTCCAAGATCTTTCATTTCAAAATTTTTCTTTAAATAGTCTACTGTTTTATGAAGCTTCCTAGGAGTTCCAATGATATTTAAATAACATCAACATATATGGCGATTATAACAAATTTAGATTCATATATTTTTATAAGGACACAAGGACAAATTGAATCATTTTGTACCATTCTTTCAACATGTACTCACTCAGGCGATTATACCACATGCGCCTTGATTGTTTCAATTCGTATAAGAATTTTTGAATCTTTATTTAATAAATTTCTTGGAAACCTTAATATGCTTCAAAACAATTTAATACCTTCAATAATTTTCATTATACGCATATCACATTTTTTTTTTGTATTGCCAGATTAAAACCTGAAATGACGACATCCACCATAGGAGAACATGTCTCTATATAATCAATGCCAGGATATTTACAAATCTTCTTGTGACACAAGTCGTCTTTATATCTATCGACTTGACCTTTTATTTTTTTCGCACAAGAACACATTTATACCTCTGCTAGCTTTATACTTCTAGGTGTTAGGACTATCCCTCCAACTTCATATTTTTCAGGTGAAATTAATTTTCATTGCGTATTTTTCATTTTGCCAATCATTTATCTGTCCAAATTTCATGACAGATTTGAGCTCAAGATCCTCGTCAATATTAATAATATTGAGCGCTACATTATATTAACAATATCGTCGACGATCATTTTATATCAGTTCTACTATTACCCAATAAAGATATAACTTATTGAGATCTCTTTATCTTATTATTTTTAGGTACTTGAGCCTCTCTCATGAGGTATTATGAAGTGTTATGTCGTGGTGCTCTTATAGAGCACTTGCCTCCTTATTATGGCCATCTTGAACATTTTCTCCTCTCCTTTTTCAAGGAGTTTTATTTTTGGAACCGATTAGTCTATTATGCTTCATGCATGCCATAGAATCTATTCATTATGAACTTTATTTTATTTGGAGCATTAGCAATTGAATATGACATTTAGCTTTGGATCAGCAAATACGCCTGGTAATATTTTGTAAATGAATTATCACTTGAACTTCAAGTTCACATTTTCTCATATGAGGATCTAGATGTACTCATAATAATTCATTACATGCATTACTTTTTCAGCAGACCATTTTCTCTCCCTATTATTGGGATCACCAACACATATCCCTAGCCTTATTTGGGGATCCATCTTTGTGCATTGTGGTGGAACAATTAAATCATATAGCACATTCATATTTCTAGATGAAAATTATTTGGTTCCTGACCCTGAACCGATTGTGATAGGGAGAACTTATCATAACTTGGCTAGATGCGTACAAGTGCTGTTGTATATTAAATAATACATCACATACCAAATTTTATTTTGGCAGTTTTGTTCTCATAACCAATGGTTTAGATATAATTGGAGGCATACAATTTCTGCTAAACTAACTTGGATTTAAACCAATATTCTCAAGATAAATCATCATAATTTATATTTTGGAATTGCGCTCTAATAATTTGAGCAATCAATCTTGCAAAAGCCAAACTGCAAGTTGATAACAAATACACATGTGACCATAGAATAAATGCATCTATTAAAATCATATAATAGTAAACGGTCCACATGGAAGGTGACTGGGCCCATATATTTATCACATTTTATTCGTTCCAAAAATCAAGGGATTCAATCCCAACCTTAACTGGTATATCATGAGAATAAGCAGCACAAGAGAATTCTTGAAGAATCTTATATTTCTTCAATATATGCCAATGTAATTCTCAATTAATTTTTCGCATCATAATTGAACCGAGATGGTCAACCGGTCATGCCAACTAATATTTATTTTCTGTAAACCTCTAGTTACTCGTGGCTTGTGATTGTATCATCATGCTTATACTTGTGTAGTACAAATAGAAGAAAAGTCAGGTAACCTTTCATATTTACCCGGTATGATTATAGTAATATAAAGATATTCAATCTTCTTTTCATTTATAGTCTCAATATGCCAACCACTTTGGCTAATATATTTGTAAATCAAAATATTTCTTTTGAGACTTACTACAATATCAATGTCATGAATAATTTTATTCATCCGGGTAGTAACAAATTAGTTCTTTCAGAGCTCTTAACTGCTTTTGTACTACAAGATCTTTTGTCACACCATCCATATAATTAATGTCTCCTTCACAAAGAGAATCATATCATAATAACTGTCATGTTCAAAATCATCATAAGCAAAATAATTTCTTGCTTTAATTTTACTTTTAATAACTTTTATAAGGCATGACAATATATATATATATATATATATATATATATATATATATATATATATATATATATATATATATATTGTCATGCCATATGTATGCGACCAATGATATATTTATTATCTTTTTTTTGTCTCAAACCTCCCTTAGAGGTGAGTTGTAGTATTTATCCAACTATGCACAAGTACATTATTATGCGTAATCTTTATCACATATATATTTTCACATTCACTTTCAGGAATGAGTATGCATTCTTAATGTTTATCACAAGTCACATTCTCTTCAAAGAATGGAGTATAATCATACAATGTGCTTTATTTTTTTTTCATACCAATTTGATGGTAAACATTGTCTTGTTCTCCTTTTTTATAATTACCATAGTGATAACTATTATTATTTTGATCTTTAGAACGTCCACGTTCACTGGTCAACCACTTGTCTTCATTTAGATTTATTATGCCGTGCTATCATATTCACTTTAGGGAATGGAGCATATTTAGTGGGACGAGATTTTTATCTAAAGCACATTATTTTTTGCATTAGTCGTCATTATATCATCAATATGGTGCATTAGGACTCGAACACAATGTCTTACCCTTCTAAAAACATGTTAATCCATAAGGCATTGGGACTTTAACCCAAAATCTTATTATCATGGTGCACGAGGATTTGAACCCAATGTCTTACCCTCGTGGTGCTGTGAGATCGACTTAATTTATTGTCTTACCCTCAATTAATAATATAATATGCCAAAGTATATTAGACTCTTCTGTAAAAATATTACTCCTCTATTTTGATATACCGTGAACATATAAAACGGACTTACCTTTAGTTAGATTTGGTGCAACTCATTTCATCATTGAAAAAGTAATATTAAAGAACTACTCAAAATAGATCAAGGGTCTTACCAAAATTATACCACCAATCAGTTTTTTCTTTTCATGGCTTATTTTTCTGATACTCCCAGACGTTTTCTTAGTAGACATTATTACGGAGAACAATGAAACTCGAGTGTTAAAGCTCGATTCTCTTAGTGGCGCTGCTCAATGGAAAGCAATAGATTCATCTTTGCTTCTTGGCAGTCGTGACTCATGCTGGCAGAAATAATTGTAACTACTATTATCAGTTTCCTCTTTCTAAATTTATGATAGATAATTTAAATTTAAAATACATGGTATAATTAAAAATAATACTCCCTGGACAACATAGAAGCATACTGATTAACGTGGCATACGAAATGTAGAGGTTTTTATTGCCTCAACCAAATTAATTCTAAGTTGTTGGCTTTTCCTAGTCTACCATAAAATATGTTATCTTATGCCTTTGGAGATAATGATACAAATGAAAAATTATAGCATCGTACTGATAACATGTTATGAAATAAAAATAGTTTAGTAAAACATGAATAAGAAATGTTGTTATGAAATAAAAATAATTTAGTAAAACATGAACAAGAAATGGAGATAGAGAGAAGGAAGAGATTTTCTTCTTCTTCAATTGTGTGTATTTTCCTATCTATTATAAGGCCTTTATATATGCATGAAAAGTGAAGAAAAATATGTCATTGAACATGTCATTAAGCATAGAAATATGTCATTGAATATGTCATTAAGCATTTGAGAAGATCATAGAGGAAGAACACCATAATTTAATTTTTTTCTTATAACAAAGCACAAATTTGTGTGCTTTAGGAATATTCTTCTGGGGTCAAAATACGTCTCCATTAATACCTTAAGTGATCAAATCACAAATACATAAAAATAGGAGTAGCAACTAGTGTAAAAAGGGGGTCCAAACTCAAAAGTAAGTGACGGTTGATGAGTCAAAGTGTTCAAGTATAATCAAGTCCCACTAAATCTTTGATTAAAAATTAGTCAACTTGTAAACTTATTTGTTCTTAGGATAAAACTCATTTTGGTACCAGGATATTTGGATAAACTTATAAGCATTTATTTATTTATGTATTTGATAAACATCAAAAGTGTTTATATGTCAAAAATATTTCAATCATTTCAATGCATATAATTAAAATGCAGCTAATTCTTTGCACATACACTTAAGATGTGCGTCTGAAGTGCAAGCAAAAATGGATGCACTTTAGTCATATGTTGTGACTTCCCAACTTCAGACAAAAGTTGTAACTTTAAAGGCGAAGTTTGCTACTTCCCGTTTTTGTGAAATTATTGTTTTTGATATCATGCTACGTATTGTTTAATCCATAATGTAGCATATTAATTTTATGTATATGGTATAAGTTATTTTTAACAACGCCTAACTATATCTTTCATGCTAATTCATTCGTTTGCATCATGTATAAATACCTGCTTCACCAGCTTATATGGTATGGTATTTTTTGCTATAAAGTTGATACTTTAATATGATTAAACATGATAATTAAGGAGTTTCAAATTGAATTCAATACGAGTAGGATAAATACTAAATTCATATTAAAAAAAGACCTACTCACAAAACATGGAAAAGCAGGCAAGAAATACGTCTAGATTCTAGAATCCATGGCACGAAACCGTGTCACATTTAGGAAGCAATAGAACCAGTTTCAAAAACTTTATACTAAAGAGAGAAGCTCTTTAAGTGATTGATATAAAACATGCATAGAAATATTTTCTTCATAAGCTTATAACATTAATGAACCTTTTTAAGAGAATGGTTGTGGCGACGAAAACATTTTATCAAGAAGTTCTCATTTGGTTCTCAGCAACTTCTAGCAGTGACAAAACAACTTTAATAGACACATGTATTTTGCTTTTCACGTTTATTTATCTTTTAAACAAAATCCATCTAAGGTTGAGGTTTTCACCATAACAAGTAGGGAATCCCATCGAAGGCTATCCCGTTATAGAAAGCTTGAACTGCATGTAAGGATCAGAGAAAAGAGATTTTGAGAGTTGAAATTTGAAGCGAAAATAAGACAGTACGTTGAGAAATTTACCTTCAACATGAAAATAGCCTCCTCGGGTGGAAGAAACTTGCTGGCAGTATCTCCTGTTAAGACACGAGATATTGTAAAAACATTATACGGCATTCTTTCCGCATATAAATTGAAACAGAGGGAGTAATAATAATAAAAAATTTATCCAGTGGTGTACGCAGATGAATAAATTAATGTAATAGAGTAATAATAATAAAAAATTTATCCAGTGGTGTACGCAGGTGAATAAATTAATGTAATAGAAAACGGCGTCATTTTTTATATTTATACCTAATATTTTAATATTAATTATTATTTATACATCCGGAGTATTTAAAAAAAAAATCGACGGAATATTATTTATAAATCCTATGCCCCTGATTCTATCGACTCTACCCTCATACCTAATTTGTGTTCTTGGTGCTCCGAGCAAATCCCGACCAGCAGCCAGTTATCTTCTACCCAATTCCCAAACCATGAAAAAACAAAAAAATGGACAAAATTCAACAGGTCGTCCGATCAATCAATAAAGTTATCAACAAATTAGGTTAAAACCAACTCACCCTCCGACGGGCCGGCCCATGCTGAGCACAGACCAACCCGAACGCCACTATATTTACTAATTTTTCTAGCCAGTATAAATAAATTATATTCTAATTATATATTTGTCGGCTATTTTAAATTTAAGCAGTTGATGAACGACTATTTAGGTTCATTTGTCTATATACTTGTTGCGGAATTTAGGTTCAATCTATTCGTCTATAATTGGTAGTTGTTTACATGATACGTTATTCATGTGTTAAAAGAGCAACATAACTAATATCATGTTTGGTAGCTTTTAGTTACTTTGTACAAGAGTAAGCATAATTAATGTTATGCTTGGTTGGTTTTTTCATTTGGAGTATAAGTAATGCATGGATAAATTATACAACAAATTTATGTATTATTAATGCAAGGTAGAATGTGGAACAACTAATACATGTATTAATACATGGATTGAACAATCAAAGTTATTTTTTTTTATCTCTTCATCATTTAGAAACAAATTTTGACCAAAAAACCCTTATATTTAATTTAAATTATACATTTATAATAAAAATAAAGTAAATATTAATCAAAAAATAATCTCTACATTACAATCCATCAATGGCTAATTCATGCATTACTAATCCTTACATGACTAATTCTTCGTAATTAAACTATGCATATAAAACCTTGCATAATTAATTCCTACATTACTAATCCTTCTATAACTCTAACCAGAAACCAAACGAATTGTTTGGTACCCATTTGATTCATCACTTGATTTGCGTTCAACAAAAACGTACTGTAATGATATTTTCTTAATTTTCTCTAGGTATTTTCTTACTTTTCTCTATTGTTGACATGCCGCATCTGCTTATTTTGGCATCCAACTGGATGCATCATTCTTTCAAGCGTTGCTCGTATTATTTGTGTTAATCAGTTACTTATAACATACATAAAATCTGTAAGTATGATGGGTGATGGGTGTGTTTGGTATAAAGGAAAATGTTTTCCAAGAAAATATTTTCTTGGAAAACAAGTAGTAATCTTATTCATTTTTCGGTGTTTGGTACGCAAATTAAGGAAAATAACTTCTCAAGAGTATTCATAAATAAATTAGATACAATAAACATGAAGCCATAAACTTTCGAACCAACAACCTTCCGAATTTACAAATTTCGTAAACTTTCGAAACCGCAAAATTTCGAACCCGTAAATTTTATAATTTCTAAACCCGTAAACTTCCAAACACATAAACCTTTGAACTCATAACTTTGGAATTTGTAAAATTTTGAACCCGTAAACCGAAAGATGAAAAAACTAAAATTGAAAATATATAAAAAAAAATATTTTTTTTCCGGGGCAGGGGGATGTGTGCAGAAAAACGAAAAAACAGAAATTTAAAATTACAAAAAAAAAAAGTAGGGTGGGGGCAGTGGGGGTGGGTGGTGCAGGAAAACAAAAAACATAAATTTGAAATTACAAAAAAAAAAAAAAAAAAAAGTGTAACAAAAAATAATTTTTTGGGGTAGTAGGTGGGTGGTAACGGAAAAAAAAACTCGACAAAAAAAAAAGCCTTTTTGGAGAGAGGGGTGGGGTGGGTAAGCATGGGTTGGGGTTAGGTGGGTGGGTGTGGCCGTGTGGGGTGGGGAAGGTTGAGAAGGAGTTTTGTAAAATGTTTTCCCTTCTCTTGATAAAGAAAATATTTTCCTCCAATTGGAGAAAAATGAGTTCATAAGAAAAATACTTTCCAAAACATTTAAGTCAACCAAACATGAGAAAATTAAAAAATATTTTCCAAAAATATTTTCCTTCGTACCAAACACACCCGATATCTATTATGTAAGTGCTACTTTTGCATATAAGGCATGTGTGACGGAGTTTAATACGTTTGCATATAAGGCATGTGTGACGGAGTTTAACTTGGAATATATGTGGAAGAGCTCAAATGGAACAATTAGAAATGTTCTAAATGGCGATTCTAATATATTTGCGGAATGAGGTAAAGATTGCACGTCTTGTGTTAGTAAATAGACCTTTTTTTCACCTTAGAAATACACGCATCACACTTAATCATGGTTAATTAATACCACATATTTTCACCTAACAAAATTACATAATCATGATAAGTTAGTATAGTTTAGTGTAAACGAGAGGGTTCGATCGATAACAAAAGATAGGGAAAGAGTAAACTTCCAACAAGCATTAGCTCTCCTTGAAAAGGAGGTGATCCAGCCACACCTTCTAGTTTGGCTACCATGTTAGGACTTCACTCATGTCACTAGCCCTGACTCGGGCGTATCCCTTTCAGGTGCAGTTGACATACAATTTAGGTAATTTATAAGGACTAAACGTACTGATGAAAGGTTAAACTTAGGAAAGAATAGCTAAGGGGAAACCTTCGTTTGAGGAAAGAGATGATAAATTCAGTCATAATTTTACTGAAACACCACCCAAAACGAAATGCGCCATCAATGAAGTCTCAGTCAAGCCTGATCTTCGACCACACCCTAAACACTAATCAACACCAGACGCCCGGTAAGTTTTTAATGGCTTGTGGTATCTCTAAACTATGGCTTACTAGAAAATTGTATACGGAGATTAGCATTTACTGCAGACGCTTCTTTAGAGAACCAATTCCCAAGAGAGAGAAAACATACATCATGTCCCAGGGATCTGATACAAGATCACAGAATTAAGTATCTTTCTACATCTAGGAAATGTATTTTTACAAGGATCAACGCTACATCCTCATAAATAAGTGCACAACTACACACTTTAACTGTTCATCTCTTTCTTTGCAGCTTCCCATTCCAAGTGAAGAACACGGTCCCTGATGTGGCAAATAACAAAGTGAATTAAATTAATGAAACTAGAGTAGTTCGATAATAATTAAACACTTTGCCTGAAAAAAGGGACTTAGAAAACATGTCTAGATGTCAAGACATAATATCCAATTTTAAGACAACATAAGACATTAAGATGTAACATAATGCACATCTTAAGCACAGCAAATAGTAACAAATTGCAGGGTTTCTTGATCAATAACAAGCCGCAAACTCAAGTCAATACCAAACCAAAAACTCCTCGCACCACAGCAAATTCTCTACAAGATCTGTTCCTTTAAGCATAAACTCTAAATTCCAAGAAAGCAAGGGCTCTCTCTCTTCCACTTGAAAGATACAGCTTTTTCTTGTTCTTTCAACAAAACTCCCACCAAGGATACCCAAAGGAAATCTAGAACCCATTGAAACCTAGATAAGGGATCGTTCTGTTAATTCTAAAGGGCAAAGTGCCTATCTCTAATGTTTTGTAAGCAGATGACTCTCTCCTCCTTGGTGGTGCCAAGGAAGAGTAGTGTTATTCGAGCTGGTTTATGGTCTTCAATATACCCGGTAAATGAGGTGGAAAACATCCAAGAGCTGGTTGGCATCATGAGCTGCAGTTTTAGGGAATGCCTGTTGGGACTAATCATAAAGCAGATATGATAAGGACTGGATTCATGGAAAATGCAAGGAAAGGTTGTTAAAATGGAAGGCCAATAGTTCTCAGCTTATCATTGGGTGGTAGGCTTCTGCTTGTTAGTGGTGCGACAGATGCGCTACAGGTGGAGAGGAGGCTTGATAAGCTAAGTAGAAATTGTCAATGGCGAGGAAATAGAGAAAAGAGAACTTAATTATGCAACAAACAAAAGGGCTACAGTGGCTGAGTACTGGACAATGGACGGATTGGAAATGATGTTGAGATATAACTGATTGGGAGGTGGATGAAAATTTTGCTCTCTACTTCAGCTAATTGATTCTTGTTCTACTTGGAGACACGCAGAGGGTAAAATAATGTGGAAACAGAGCAGACGTGATGTGTTTTCAGTTAAAGCAGTTAAAAAGATTTATATGCAGACAGGAAGACCTCATGGGAACAAGAATAGTCGTGGAAAACTTTATGGGGAAGTAGGGAACTTTACAAGTTAAATATTTTACATGTTTGTTGACAAAGGTGCCGTTTGACTCAGACGAACCTACAGGAAAGAGAATTGGGAGCTGTGGAGATCTGTTCCCGCTCGCATTTGGTGGGTTATAGGGAAGGAAACAAATCATAGACGATAACCAAAATAGAATTTGTATATAAAATGTATTCTCCATTAGCATTTTGGTGAAAGAGATACAGACAGCATCTTGGATTTCCTTAAGTCCTTATATGTGCAGCAATGTAGCTGGCTTTTGTTTTGTTGAAATGCAGACTCCATAGCATTCACTTTACACTAGGTGCAATAAAATGGCTTTTTACCCAATCCAAAAGGAAGGAAAAAAAAAAAAGAATCCTCGATGTGCGCAGAGGAAGATAATTAGAAGAGTAAGCATGTTAGGGCGATAAAGGTGTCGAGCCAAGCCAAGATATAAGCAAGCTCAGGTCAAGGCCAAGAATGGTATATGGAGACTGACAATCTATGAGAGGTGAGAAAAGACAATTTAGAAATTTTAAGAAGAGAAAGGTAGATCTAGATGATGAAAGATAGGAATTTCAATAATATAAGTTTGACATGAAGATGCTCGTGAAGGTTACTCAAGCAATGCAGATATCAGTAGAGGCAGCTTATGTCAAGCTTAGTGTAGCACCATCGATTTTGGACCCGAAGCCATATGCTTACGAGGCACTAAGATTGATAACCTAATATCTTATATCACATTTAATAATCTAAGGTAATAAAGTAAAAAACAAAAAAGAATCTACAAGATACCACCACAGTAAGCAAGCGAAGAACTACTTGTTGACCAGCAGAATGCATTAAAATGTACTACCATCAATTAGAGCGCAAAACAGACAGTTTACGCCCCCAAAAAAAAAAGCAAAAATAAACAGCCAAGAAGGTACAACATACCGTTCCCTGGCTTCATTCAGCTTAGGGTTTAACCTGCCAAAAATAAATTCAGAAATTAGCGTAACAGGAAAGAATAAATTTTTTTCATAAGTAACAGGAGTGAATAAATTCCTGCAAATGGACTAACCTCAAAAGAGAGGACCATGAGAATACATTAACAAGAAAAATAAGTGTGTCAGGAACCAATAGTAGGTACAGCGGGGAAGGGAATGAGGGTGAGAACCAGACTTTGGATTTAATTTTTTTGAGATTACCAAAAGACCTTCTCTATTACACTATTGAAAATTGCAATACACTTATTAGGCGTATTTTTGAGAAACCGATTATGTACACAATGCTAACCTGCCACAGCCACATAGTAGGTTAGCAAAACCCTTATATATATATATATATATATATATATATATATATATATATATATATATATTGATTTGAATTTGTATTTGGGAAGGGATATACCTCATATTTTAACACCCTAGTAAAGAAAATATTATGTATTCAAGCTAATATTTGTGTGGAAATCCATTAGTATAGGGGTGTACCATTTGATTTCAAAGTACAATATTCATTGTTGATTATTAAAAAACAAACAGAACTGATCACCAAGCAAAAAGAGGAGTTTTCTAGGATAAAAGTAAAAAGTGAGTTACATACACGAGATAAATGACGGTAACAGCTAATACTGCCCCGGTGACAAAAAGTTTAGCTGCAAGGACCAGAAATGACTGAGTTGAATAATGATAATAATAAATAACAGAAATTTGAAGGGAGAATTAAACAAGTTGGATGATCAATTTACCACTACGACGAACTATGTAATCAGGAACGGAGGAGGTTTGCTGGCAGTATCCCCTAACAAATCAAAATCAAATTTAATACCAAAATTAAAAAAAGAGGGGTAAAATTCTGCCATCTAAAGAAAAACTTTTAAACCTGATTTGTGTCGTTGGTGCTCCAAGCACATCCCTACCAGCACCAGCAACCATTTGTCTTCTATCCAAACCAAAATATAGTAAAACATTATACAAAAATCAAACGAGCACTATGATAAATCAAAGATTATCAACAAAATTAGACTGAAATCAACTCACCCTACCAAACGGAAAGCCATAACGCACGGCACTCTTCCTCGAAACAAAGATAGGCAAAGAAGAGCACTGATGTTAGGCAAAGAAGCCAGAAATTTTACCAGACCCGACTCCACGCTCGACTCACCTCTTCGTATATGACATTCCCAATCTGCAATCAATTTATAGCTACTGCCAGACGGGCCGCCCCATGCTAAGCACAGGCCAGCCCAAACATACACTATATGGGATCCAAATTGAATGAAAATTGCCAAATATATTGTCGGGACATTTACAGTGTACACTTAAAAATTATTCCAAATATTTTAGCCGATACCGTTATTTCAATAAGAGAATTTTTCAGAAATCACTATAGTTAAGCAGATATTAACGTGATATAATTATAATATTTATATTTACTTATCGTAACTACAATTTTATTGCTACTATATTGTATTTCATGTATTAAAGCGACTGTATTTATAAATATAGTGAGGTAATAAAATAGGGATTACATCAGTTTAATTCTGTATTTCATGTATTCACGCGTCTGTATTTATATATACACTAAGGTAATCCGCCTAAAAAATAGGGATTGCAGCTATTTAATTTTGTATTTCATATATTCGCGCGACTATATTTATAAATACGAAAAATGGCCAAAAATGCCCTTGAACTATTTAATGTAGCTCAAAAATTCCCTCTGTTTGTTTTTGGTACCAAAAATATCTCTGTCATCTATATTTTGGACCACAAATGCCCTTAAACCGTTAGTCTTGCCATTAAAGGTGACATGGTAGTCCAACTGAGTTAGATTTGCTTACATGGACATCCACCTAAGCAATCCAGCATGAAAAAATTATTTTTTCTGAAAAAATAATTTTTCGAAATTTTTTATTAAAATACAAATCAACAATTATTCCGAAAAAAGTAAAACAATTCCGGAAAAATTATTTATTTCGGAAATTTTTATTAAAATAAAAAATCAACACTTATTCAAAAAAAATGAAAAAAATTCCGGAAAAAATATTTATTTCGAATTTTTTTAATAAAATATAAAATTAACACTTATTCCGAAAAAAGTAAAAAAAATTCTGAAAAATTGATTTATCCCCAAATATTTATTTTTTTGGCCCGATCTATATTTAATATTGCTTCCTCTATTTTCATTTTTATGTTTTGTGACTTGCCGGGAGGATTTGTCTTTGGTTTCGGAGTGAAATGGGACACATAATCCCTAAAATGGAGGTTTAAGTCATATGAATTGACCGTAGTTCGAAGTGTGTGAAGTTGATTCCAGAATGGAGTTTTTACGGTTTCAATAGCTCTATATTGTGATTTTGGTCTTAGGAGCGTGTTCGAATGTTGAATTGGAGGTCTGTAGGTCATTTTAGCGTAAATTGGCGAAAGTTAGAAAATGGGATGATTTTTGAGAAGTTTGACAGGGAGTGGACTTTTTGATATAGGGGTCGGATTCCGATTTCGAAAGTTGGAATAGGTTTGTAATGTCAATTATGACTTGTGTGCAAAACCTGAGGTCAATCGGACTTGATTTGATGGTTTTCGGCATCAGATGTAGAAGTTTGAAACTTTGAAGGTCATTAGGCTTGAATTGACATGTTTTTAGAGTTGTTTGATGTAATTTAAAGGCTCGACTAAGTTCTTGTGATATTTTAGGATTGGTTGGTATATTTGGTTGAGGTCCCGGAGGCCTCTGATGAGTTTCGAATGGTTAACGGATCATTTTTGGACTAAGAAGATTTTCTGGTGCTCGACTGGTTCTTGTGTAATCGCACCTACGCAAGATTGATCGCAGGTGCGAGCCCGCAGAAGCGAGCAATTGGGCGCACATGCGGAGCTGGAGGGCTTGGCCAGTGGTCGCGCAACGTGAAGACCGCAAGAGCGGAGTCGCTTCTGCGGAGGAATGAGCGCAGAAGCGAAAAGGCCCGGGAGGCATGTTAGTCGCAAAAGCGGACTTGGACCGCAGGAGCGGGGGCGCAGAAGCACGTTTGGGTTCGCAGATGTGGACGTGCCTAGATTAAGTTAGAACCGCATCTGCGATGGAAATTACGTAGGTGCGGAGCCGCAAATGCGGCTGTGGGCTCGCAGAAGCAATTTTGCTAGGCAAAAAAGTGGCTATTCTGAGGGTTTATTTCATTCTTCATTTTTGGACATTTTGAGCTCTGGTTTGACGATTTTTTAGAGCATTTTCGAGGGATTTCTTGAGGTAAGTCCCTTGTGCTTATTTTTATAAATAATCTTGTTTCCCTACCTAGATTGTGTGTGTTTAAGGTGGAATGTGGGAGTTGAGGCTAGAGATTTGAAAAGTGTAATTTGGGGATTTGAGAGGCGACTTGGTGTCGGATTTTGGTATTTTTGATATGGGTGAACTCGATATTGAATGCGTGTTCGTATTTTGTGACGTTTACCCGATTCTGAGACGTGGGCCCGGGTCAACTTTTTGGGCCGAATTTTCTATTCTTTGCTAAAGTCGTAGTTTCATTATTTAAATTAGTTTCTTGTAGTTATATTTATAGTATGAAATTGTTTTGGATAGATTCGGGCTTATCAGAGTTGGAAAGTCGAGGGAAAGACATACTACTTGACTGATTGGGCGAGATTTGAAATAAGTGACTTGTCTAACTTTGTGGGGGGAGGGGGGGAGGGGGGAATGCGGCTTAGGTTTTGGTACTGTTGTAATAATTTATAATATGTGAGTGTCGTGTACGCGAGGTGACGAGCGCGTACATGGGTTGATTATGGAAAATTCGGTTCTTGCTGATTTGTCATCGTTTAAAAAATACATTAACTAAGTTGTCTTCTTTTAAAATACATTAACTAAGTTGTCTTCTTTTAAAATACATTAACTGAGTTGCCTTAGCATATATAGTGATCATGTTTAGTCTAGCATCACATGTCTATATACCTTAACTCTTACTTGCAATTTGTGCAACTTGCTTAGTTGAATTACCTGTTTTCTTTTATTTGAATTAAATCTTTAACTGTAAGATTCTTGCTCAAAATTTATGTTTTTCTTCGATTACCTGTACTACATATTTACTTTGGGACTACGAGATATTTACTCTGGAGATCCCCATGTACTGCATATTTACTTTGGGACTACGAGACGTGTACTCGGGAGATCCCAATGTACTGCAAATTTACCTTTGGGACTACGAGGCGTTTACCCGGAAGATCCCCATGTACTGCATATTTACTTTGGGACTACGAGGCGGTTTCTCGAGAAATCCCCATGTACTACATCTTTACATTGGGACTACGAAGCGGTACCTCGGAAGTGCCCCTGCTGTGTACCTCTATTTATTGAGATGATATTTTCTGAAACTTCTTATTGTTTAAATTCTCAGTCATTTCAAATTATTATTGTATTTTCTGCCTTACTTTTCTTTTAAACCAGTAGGGCCCTGACCTGACCTCGTCACTTCTCTATAGAGGTTAGGCTTGACACTTACTAGGTACCGTTGTGACGTACTCATACTACACTCTACACATCTTTTTGTGCAGATTCAGGTTCTTCCCACCAGACCAGATACCAGTGAGTTGGACCGCACGTGAAGATTTTAAGGTATTTTTGCCAGTGTCCGCAGACCTTGGAATCCCCCTCTATCCTTATTATGTTATTTTCCTGATTCTCTTTAGACTTGATGTATAGAGACACTTAATATTCCTATTAGAAGCTTGTGACTTGTTTCCAAAGGGTTTTGGGAGTTGTAATTATTGAATGACAGTTTTATATTTATATATCATGAGTTGAGATTGGAGTTTAGTTCATTATTCATTGATTCTGCAAATTTGTAGACTTACCTAGTGTTAAAGACTATGTGCCATCACGACATCCTATAGAGGAAAAAATGGGGTCGTGACATTATTATTGTTTTTGGTTTGGATAAAAGACAAATGGCTGCTGGTGCTGGTAGGGATTTGCTTGGACCACCAACGACACAAATCAACAAGAAATCATTATCTTTGTTATTATCTCTTTAGAATTAAGATTAACAGCCGGATTAACTGCCTTGAACAAGCTTACTGACTTACAATAAACTATTCCCTAAATGTTGTGACATGGTCAATTGGACTAAGATGATTATGATGCCACGAGGCATGCCACAGAGCAAATGCAAAATAATGTTGTTTGGGGCAGAAAATTAGTTATAAATACGGGGAGGGCGTAGAGCATTTTTAGGCTGAAGTTTGTTAAATTGTGATTTTGATTTCTCATTTCCACCTTAGTTCTATCCTTGGTTACTTTTGTATTTCAGTATTTCTCGTTATAATTCAACAGTTTGAGTGTTGATTTTATTATCTGAATATGTAATTGAGTTCCAATTTCTTATTAATATAAGTGAGGAGTTTGCCTATTTGTTACAATATAACTCATGATTTAAAACAAAATGCAAGGTGAAAATGAGCATCGGTTGCTCAAGTTTCCGATTAGAATTCTCCTCTCTACAAATTGGCTTCGAACCATTTCCCTCAATAATAGGGGGATTGATAGGCTATTCATCTCTTCGTCCAATTCGTTTTAGTCTTTTACCTTTCATTTCACAATTAATAGCTAGCAATCTAAGATGTGTGTTTGATATGGCAGAAAATACTTTACATGAAGAAAAATATACTTATAGTAACATATATATATTGTTACTACAGTAATGTAGGTATTTCTTGCTTTTCTGGTGGTTGAGTAAAGATCAGCTCTTCTATTACATCCTTCTATGCAGAATCTAACTGTGTTTCAGCCTCCACATAGATTGATAAATATGAACTGGCGTGCTTAATTTCTTCTTGCAACAACACAACCATTTAATCTTTACCTCTTCGTTCATTCGAATTGTATTTTATCCTGAAAACATGGGAGTTAGCTACATGACTACCCTAAAATCGGAAGACGGAGTAGTACTATACTTGTTTTCTTCTCAACTGAAATATATAATAGCATTATTCGAACTAAAAAATGTATCACATTCTGTGGATCGTGATTTATTGACGAGATGAAGCCATGTTTTTTATTCATAACTATCTGCTGCTTACTTATTGTGCAAATTCAAGCTGTTTTTCCGCATTGATGAGATCCAAAGAACTCCCTCCATGAGATGACATGAGAGCTGTAATGAGATATTTCCATGAAACAATTCGGAAGGGTATACCAAAGTTCCTGCGTCGTATTGATACAGCGCTGAAAACATAGGGATTGATAAACGAGTGCCTTATAATGCACCCCTTATTCAATTCTCCTCTTTGATGGGTAGTGACCCTGATGGTATGACTCCTCTCATGTCAAAAATGCTTCCACTTACCTTAGTTAAAAGCCGATGAAAAAAATGAAATGATTACATTATTTTGAAGGGGTGGAAGAAAGCAAATGAGATGTAATTTTTAATATGTGGAACGTGGATTTCGTAACTATTCCTCATATGTCTGTCAACTGTGTGCTTCTAGTTACAGGTAATCCAAGAGTGACTCCTAAGGTAACTAGAGATATTTGCTTATTGGCCAGAATGATAGCAACCAATTTGTGCTATTCTAAAATAGAGGACCTAATGTTTGAGGTGTCTAACAAGTTTTTCTGATCTTTGTCTTTATCCATTTTGAGATGTTGTGCCATTTCAACATTATTTATATTTATTTCTTACTTGCACATTCTTTGAGTTATCTATGTGGCGTTGCAACGCTAAGCTTCACGTGCGATCAGATGAAGTACTCCACAGTTCTTCAAGGAGAGATGCAAAACACTACATAAGTAACTCGTGATTGCTATTGAGCTTGTTCCATCAAATTGAATTAAAGAAATTTTCGCTTCTTCAAAAGAACAAGAATTTTAGTGCAAAAAGCTAGATTTATTGGGATTTTAATACAGTATAATACAAATTCTTTTAGGGATGCTTTTGGCTATGAAAGTAGGAAGGCAAAGGCTGAATTTTTCAACTGCGTACATAAAAACTACAATTGAACATGCCCCCGATTGGAAGATACTTCAGCATTTTGAGATAAAATATTTGTTTAATTACCTTGATATATGTAGAATTTGTTGAGTTTGCATGAGCTAAATGAACACTATTTGATAC
This sequence comes from Nicotiana tomentosiformis, assembly GCF_000390325.3. NCBI lineage: Eukaryota > Viridiplantae > Streptophyta > Magnoliopsida > Solanales > Solanaceae > Nicotiana > Nicotiana tomentosiformis. The sequence continues at coordinate 131,212,417 of NC_090815.1, read as the reverse complement.
TCAGGTATCCGTAAAGAAACAGTTGATCAATGTTATAGTGATAGAAAATGTCACGACCCAATCTCCCCTGTAGTCCGTGATGGCATCCAACATCGCCTCTAGGCAAGTCAACGGTGAACTAATCATGTATTTATTTTTTTAATAGTTTCAAAGTAGTTGGTTTTTTTTATTTATTAAGAAAATAATTAGTAGATAATTATAGTAAAGTAACGCACAAACTAACGAAAGAGTAAATTCCGTGAATTTAATACTCAAAACCATAAAGTGTCTACTAGAATGTTACCACAACCCGGTGTCATAAGTTTATGAGCAACTAGTAAATTATATAAAATCACCTAAGCTACTATCTGGAATAAGATAGACAGAAATATAAATACAGAGAGAGACTGCGGGTATTGCCAGATAGACAGAAATATAAATACAGTGTAGGCGCCGGAATGATATGCTAGATGCACTTGTCTCAGATCCTGCACAATTAGTGCAGAAGTGTAGTGTGAGTACATAAACAACATGTACTCAGTAAGTATCTAGTCTAACCTCGAAAAAGTAGTGACGAGGGTTCGACATTGATACTTACTACGAGCCAATAAATAAAGTACATAAATTCTAAATAGGCATGGAATATATCAATAATAATAACGAAATAATGAACAGTAAACGAGTGATTCTTTAACTAGATGTCCATTTAAAATCTTCGATTACCACATACTAACTTCAACAAATACAAGTCATCAAGTAAATTATAGTTTCTCAAATCATGAAAGTAAGGTCAAGTGTAATCAGACACCGAGCATTATCACGAACAATTTATGCCGAGGTCGTAAGGCCCGATCCAGAATAATGTGTACATTGGCGAGGGTCGACTGGCGCGAACCATAGATGTATCTATTATATTATCGAGGCGTTCGGCCCGCTCCACAAGAAGAGAGAACACTCTACGAACTCCAATTTAACGGTTATCACAAGACTAATACACAAGGAGGCACAGTTTCTACCAACGGTCAAGTAGCCCGCCAAAACTCAAAGTAAATGAAGTTCGATCTTTACGAATCTTTTATTAAGTTTCAATATAATTTAAGCACTTAAATTAACAAATAGGTAAGAGACTGACCTCGTTCCTAAACTCACTTTCCGGTCCACAAATTCGCTCTAAAAGCTCAAGTCGATGTCGAATAATTCGAAACTAGTCAAATATTATATAATTTAATCATTATATACTCAAAACATTTAACATTTAGCTATTAGAGCAATTACCCATAGACTCACGAACCCAAATATATAATTTCTACTCAATTTCATAACCATTTTCGTGGTCAAATCCCATTTTTATCAAAGACCTAGGTTTTACCACTAAACGTATAATTTCCACAATTCCTACGTTAAAATCTATTCATAATGCATGATTTAACTCATATTATATAGAAATTACTTACCTCAAAGTGATAGATGAAAATCCCTCCTCAAAGAGCTCTAAATTCGACCCACAAGTGAGAGAAATGAAGAAAATGAGCCTAAGTCCGATATAAATGCATCCCTTCAGCCCAGCGGTTTCTTCACTTCTGCAGAAAATTGGCCACTTTTGCGGCTCTGCATCTGCGAAAATTGCATTGCAGATGCTGTCCTCCCTAGATGTCCTTCTTCCGCTTCTGCAAAGCCTTCTTCGCATCTGCGAGCTCGCAGATGCGGTCGTGCCCTCGCACCTGCGCATCCTGCGAATCGGCTCGCGCACCAACGACGAAGGCCAGGCTGCCACTCTCCGCATCTGCAGACCCCTTCATCGTAGAAGCGAGTTCGCTTATGCGGAACTTCTTTGCTTCTGCTGACCTCGCTAACTCCTCTCCATTCCACTTCTGCGAACAAGACGCCGCACCTGCGGTGCCGCTCCTGCGGCCATTCCCATCGCAGGTGCGAACGCACCAGATGCTAGCCACCTTAAGCTCTTCTCCAAAGTGCAATCAAGCTCCGTCGACCCTCTGAATCCTACACGGTGGCCTCGGTGCCTCGGTCCTCGACCAAACATACCAACAAGTTCATAAACATAAAACGAAATTGCACGAACCCTCAAAATAAGTAAAACAACATCAAAACTAGGAATCGCACCCCAAAACCAATTCGAATCAACTTATGAACTTCAAGTTTTTTCAACTTACTCTGAACGCGCTGAATCATACTTAAACTACTCGGAATGACACCAAATTTTACATGCGAATCACAAATTACCATACAAAACTATTACCTGCCTCGAAATCCCAAACGGACCTCGATAACGCCGAAGCCTACTCCAAACTAAACTTAAAGAACTAGAAAACCTTCAAGGTGCCAACTTTCAACATTAAACGCCAAAACTCTCCCGGGTCATCCAAAACCCAATCCAAATATACGCCCAAGTCCAAAATCATCATACAAGTCTATTAGGATTGTCAAATCTCAGTTCTGAGGTTGTTTACTCAAAAAGTTGACTCAAGTTAAACTTGGCCATTATAGGCCACTACTAAGGAACTAAGTGTTCTGATTTCAACTCGAACCCTTCCAAACCCGAACCAACCATACCCGTAAGTTATAAAACAGTAAAGATATATATGGGGAGTCTTAATTAGGGGAATGGGGACCTAGAAAGAAAAAATGACCTATCAGGTCATTACATTCTCCACCGTTTAAACAAACGTTCGTCCTCGAACGGGTCTAGAATCATATCTTGCGTGCTGAATAGATGTGGATATCTGCTCTGCATGTCCTCCTCGTCCTCCCAAGTCGCCTCCTCGACTGGTTGACCCCTCCACTGGATCTTTACCACAAAAATCTTCTTAGACCTCAACTGCCGAACTTGTTTGTCAACAATTGCAACTGGCTCCTCCTCATAACCTAGGATCTCATCTAGCTGAACCGTGATGTAGTCTAACACATGCGACCTGTCGATATGATACTTTCAGAGCATAGAAACATGGAAAATTGGATAAACTCCCGATAGACTAGGAGGCAAAGCGAGCTCATAAGCAACCTCCCCAACTCGCCTCAACACCTCAAATGGACCAATAAAACTTGGTCCCAACTTGCCCTTCTTCCCTAACCTCATGATTCCCTTTATCAGCGAGACTTTCAAGAGAACTTTCTCGCCCACCATAAATGATAAATCACGCATCTTCTGATCTGCATAACTCTTCTATTTAGATCGTGCTGTGTGAAGTCGCTCCTGAATCAACTTCACCTTCTCCAAGGCATCTTTCACTAAATCAGTACCATATAACCTAGCCACGCCAGGCACAAACCATCCGATGGGCGAATGACATCGCCGACCATACAAAGCCTCAAATGGAGCCATCTCAATATTGGACTGATAACTGTTGTTATAAGCAAACTCAGCCAAAGGAAAGAATCGATCACACTACCCTCTGAAGTCAATCATATATGCTCTGAGCATATCTTCTAAGATTTGAACCATTCGCTCCGACTGCCCATCGGTCTGTGGATGAAAGGCTGTGCTGAGCTCTACCCGAGTGCCCAACTCACTCTGTACTGCACTTCAAAAGTGTGAAGTGAACTGAGAGCACCTATCGGAAATGATGGAAACATGCACACCATGCAACCGAATAATCTCCTGAATGTAAATCTGGACAATCTCTCTGACGTGTACGTAGTCATAACCGGAATAAAGTGTGCCGACTTGGTCAACCTGTCGACAATGACCCAAGCTACATCAAACTTCCTCAAAGTCCGCGGCAACCCAACTACGAAGTCTATAGTGATGCGCTCCCATTTCCATTCAGGTATAACCATCTGCTGAAGTAGGCCACCTGGCCTCTAGTGCTCATACTTAACCTGCCAGGAAGTTAGACATCTCTCTACATACTCAACTATGTCCTTCTTCATTCACCTCCACCAATAATGTTGCCTCAGGTCACGATATATCTTTGAAGAACCTGGATGAATAGAATACCGAGAACTATGCGCTTCTTCTATAATCTTCTCCCTCAATCCATCAACATTAGGAATATATAGACGACCCTGGAGTCGCAGAACACCATCCTCACCAATAGCAATCTCCTTGGCACCACCATGTCGTACTGACAAGCCTTGATTCGCTCAAATAATGAAGACTAAGCAATGACGCATGCAAGAACTCGACTGGGCTCTAAAATATCCAATCTCACAAGTCTGTTAGCCAAGTGGCTATTGACTAACTCTGAACTAACTTGAACTAACTCTGAAAATAATTCCCTCGTTCTCCAGGTGCGCGCCTGCTATTGACTTGAAACTGAAATGAATCTGAAATGGATTCCCTCATTCTCCAGGTGGGTACCTGCTACTGCCTTGAAACTTGAAATGAATTCTGAAATGAATTCCCTCGTTCTCCAGGTGGGTGCCTGCTACTGAATTGAAATAACTCTGAAATGAATACCCTTGTTCTCCAAGTGGGCTCCTGCTACTCCCTGGAACTTAAAATGAATTTCCTCGTTCTTCAGGTGGGTGCCTGCAATCACAACAGAACAAAAGAAAATTTTCTGAACTATGCTTTCCTCATAGAGGATCCCTGCAGAATGAACAAAATTTCTTGCCCTTGAACCATGCTTTCCTCATGGAGGATCCTCGCGAACGACCAAATTTCCTGCCCCTATTTCAATAAAAGGAAATTTTATGAGTTTGAAAATATGGTAGATAGTTTGTGGCATCGTTGCTGAAGGTGTCCGCTTCTGCTGCTGCCATGCTTCATTCTGATTAGCTGCTTTGGGCTAACAAAAATTGTTTGACCTTCTGATCGAACCTTAACCACAAAACCTCTTGATGACCCAAATCCCTTACACTCACTTGTTGCATCGCGTTTTCATGCTGACAATTATTGAGCCTTTGTATTTTCTCAAAATTCAAGATTCACTTGATCACCTGAACTTCAGTTATCACTATATTGCTCATTCTGAATCATCTTATTTATGATGTGCTCGGCCAAACATTGCCTTGTGCAATTAAGAAGCTGGTAGTAGGCTTTGAAGTCCTTTCTTGCTTGCTTTAACAAAACTGACTTAGAAGAAACACAAAGAAATAGAACCAAAAGAACAAAGTGAAGTGATTTTTGGCAAAAGGAACAAAAGAAAGATCTGAATAAAGATGTCTATTCGGATGAGAGAGGAAAAGAGACTTATCTGAGTGAAGCAACTGACTCCAATGATCATGACATGCATTTAGGATTGATCAGCCTAAATTCGTCCAACCAATCACACTTTTAGTTCATGTCATGCCTTCATATTTCAAAAACTAGGCTTTCAATGATCCAATTTCTCTGTAAAGTCACAAACCTCATTCGACTTGTAGTGCCCCGAAGGGTTTTCACCAACAAGCCTCTCTCATTTGTTCATCTCTCAACTCACCGTCGCCTTACGGTGCCCGCGAGGATTTTCACCAATAAGACTCTCATTTTAAATTTTCTCTCAGCTCACCATCGGCTTATGATGCCCGCTAGAGTTTTCACCAATAAGACTTTCTCATTTTATTCATTTTTCTTGTGCCCATGAACAAAATGTTACCCATGATGTAAATCATACCTCTATCTCGCTTGACTAGGCATCCTCAAAGATTGATCGAAAGTCTTTCTTTGGACTGTAATATAGGCTTTTGGACAGGGTTAGAAAGAAAGGGTGGCATGACGGCTCAAAACTAATTTAAGATGAAAGGGTTCAAAATTACAACTTTTGGCATAAGATCTTTTGCAAAATTAAAACTTCTGCCCCAGTTTCTTTGAGTCTGGGGAATTTTGGATTTTTATTTTGATGGGACCGAACCTCAGAGTAAGGCCGCCTACGTATCCTTAAAAGGAATCAGGTCAAACGTAGTTCCAACCTAAGAGTTGTTTGTTTTTGTTGCTTCTTTGTTCTTTTTCTTCTTCTTTCTTCTTCCTTTTTGTATATATATATTTTTCTCTTTTTTCTTCTTCTTCTTTTCTTCCTTTATATATATATATATATATATATATATATATATATATATATATATTTCTTTTTCTTCTTCTTTTTCTCTTCCTTTTTTTTTCCGCTTCTGATTCCAAAAGAGGGGTATGAAAGAAAATAAATAAGGCTTAAAAGGGGTAACAAAGGGTAAATGTGTTTGGGTAGCAGAATAAAATGCCTTCATCATTCCAATTTTGAGTATGCCAAGTGCAAAATGAAATTAAATATAAGCAAAGAAATCATACATAATATCTCTTGACTGCATCAGAATTGATAGCCATATCCACACATTTATCTTCTATGTCTGTTAAATACAAAGCACCATTGGGCAACACCCTTATCACAATGAACGAACCCTTCCAGTTTGGGGTGAACTTGCCTTTAGCTTCGGCATGATGGGGAAGGATGCGCTTCAATACTAGTTGGCCTATTTCAAATTTCTGGGGACACACCTTTTTATTATATGCTCTTGCCATTCTCTTCTGATACAATTGACCATGACATACTGCTGCCAATCTTTTCTCATCAATTAAACTCAACTGCTCCAACCGGGTTTTGACCCACTCACCATCATCAATTTCATCTTTCGCAATGATCCGAAGGGATGCAGTCTCAACTTTCGCAGGTTTAACTGCCTCAATTCCATATATCAGCAAATAAGGAGTTGCACCTACTGAAGTGCGAACAATAGTGTGATAACCTAGTAAAGCAAAAGGTAACTTTTCATGTCATTACCTGGAACCTTGCACCGTCTTATGAAGTATATTCTTTATGTTCTTGTTAGCAGCCTCAACAGCTCTGTTTGCCTTAGGACGATACAGAGTGGAGTTTCGATGCATAATCTTGAACTGTTGGCATACCTCTTTCATCAAATGACTGTTGAGATTAGCAAGATTGTCTGTGATGATTGCCTTGGGAATTCCGAACCGACAAATGATATTTGAATGAACAAAATCTACCACTGCCTTCTTGGTCACAGACTTGAAAGTTACAACTTTGACCCACTTGGTAAAGTAATCAATGGCCACTAAAATAAACCTATGCTCGTTTGATGTTGCCGGCTCAATTAGTCCAATGACATCCATGCCCCAAGCAACAAAGGGCCAAGGTGTAGACATTGTGTGTAACTCAGATGGAAATGAATGAATCAAATCACCGTGCACCTGGCATTGATGACATTTGCGAACAAAGTTGATACAATCTCGTTCCATGGTAAGCCAATAATAACCTGCTCGAAGTATCTTCTTTGCCAAAACATACCCATTTATATGCGGCCTGCAAACTCCGGAATGCACTTCGACCATGATGGTAAAAGCTTGTTTAGAATCTATGCACCTTAGAAGTCCTAGATCTAGAGTCCTCTTGTACAAAATTCCCCTTCTTAAGAAAAATCCACCAGCCAAACGTCAGATGGTTCTCTTTTGATCACTTGTGGTATGTACCGGATATACCCCCGACTTGATGTATTCCTTGATATCATGGAACCAAGGTTCACCATCAAGTTCCTCTTCAACCATATTTCAATAGGCATGTTTATCGCGGACTTGGATATGCAGAAGGTTGACATAAGTCTTATCTGGATGGTGTAACATTAACGCCAGAGTAGCCAAGGCATCGGCAATCTCATTATGAATCTTGGGAATATGCCTGAATTCTACTGACCTGAATCGTTGACAAAGATCATGCAGACACTATCGATATGGTATGAGCTTCAAATCCCGAGTCTCCCATTCTCCCTGAATCTAGTGAACCAGCAAATCTGAATCTCCCAGAACCAGTATTTCCTGGACTCCCATATCTACAGCTAACCTCAAACCCAGAATGCATGCTTCATACTCGGCCATGTTGTTGGTGCAATAAAATCGAAGTTGGGCTGTCATAGAGTAGTGACGCCTTATTTTAGAAATGAGTACAACTCTTATTCTGACACCTTTCATGTTAGCAGCTCCATCAAAGAAGAGTTTCCAACCTGGCTTTTCATTATGATCAACCTCATCAACATATATCACTTCTTCATCAGGAAAATAAGTCTTCAGTGGCTCATATTCTTCATCCACCGGATTCTCGGCCAAGTGATCGGCCATGGATTGGGCTTTCATCGCGGTTCGAGTCACATAGATGATGTCAAACTTTGTGAGTAAAATCTGCCACTTTGCAAGTCTTTATGTAGGCATAGGCTTCTGAAAGATATACTTTAGAGGATCCATGCGAGAAATGAGGTAAGTAATGTAGGACGAAAGATAATGCTTCAACTTTTGTGCCACCCAAGTTAGGGCGCAAAATGTCCTCTCAAGAAGAGTATACTTAACCTCATAAGGAGTGAACTTCTTGCTGAGATAATAAATGGCTTGCTCTTTCTTACCTGTGATGTCGTGTTGACCCAGTACGCAACCAAAAGAATTATCCAGGACCGTCAGATAGAGAATTAAAGGTCTCCCAAGTTCCGGCGGGACCAACACAATTGAGTTTGACAAGTACCTCTTAATCTTATAAAATGTTTCCTAACACTCGCCAGTCCACTTAACTGTAACATTCTACTTCAGCAACTTAAAGATGGGCTCACAAGTTGTCGTGAGTTGAGTAATAAACCTGTTGATGTAGTTTAACCTTCCGAGCAGGCTCATCACCTCAGTTTTATTCTTTGGCGGGGGTAGCTCTTGGATGGCTTTGATCTTCGACGGATCCAACTCAATACCGGGTCGACTAACTATGAATCCCAACAGTTTCCCGGACAGGACACCAAATACATATTTTGCCGGATTGAGCTTGAGGTTGTACCTGCAGAGCCTTTGGAAAAACTTTCTCAAATCCATGACATGGTGGGACTGCTTCTTTGACTTTATGATCACATCATCTACATAAATCTCAATCTCTTTATGTATCATGTCATGAAGTATGGTAGTCATCGCCCTCATGTAAGTTGCCCCAATATTCTTCAAACCAAATGGCATTACCAGGTATTAATATGTTCCCCATGGCGTGATGAACGTTGTCTTTTCTGCATCCTCCTCGTCCATCAGGATCTGATGATATCCTGCGTAGCAATCCCCAAAAGCCTTGATCTCATACTTGACACAATTATCAATCAGAATGTGGATGTTCAGCAATGGAAAGTCATCCTTTGGGCTTGCCTTGTTAAGGTCACGATAATCAACACATACCATGGTCTTACCATCCTTCTTTGGTACCGGCACAACATTAGCTAACCAAGTGGGATATTGAGTGACCCGAATGACTTTTTCCTCAAGTTGATTTGTGATTTCTTCTTTAATCTTCACACTCATGTCAGTCTTGAACTTTCGCAACTTCTGCTTGACAGGAGGGAATGTAGGATCAGTTGGCAGTTTCTGAACTACCAGATCAGTACTTAAGCCCGACATATCATCATACGGGCATGCAAAGACATCTTTGTACTCAAACGGGGTTTTGATTATTTCTTCCTTGACTTGCGGTTCCAAATGCACACTTATCTTAGTCTCCCTGACATTATGTTGATTTCCTAAATTGATTGCTTCAGTTTCATTCAAATTAGGTTTTGGTTTTTCTTCAAAATGTTTTATTTCTTTACTTATTTCCTCAAATGCTGCTTCTTCATCATACTCTACTTCTTGGATTATTATTTCAGAATTAGATTGGCTTTTAAGACTTGGCTGAAAATTTCTCATACATGTCATATCATTGAAACCAGCATAAAAAGAACTGTACAAAAGAAAGACAAAAATGAAATGCTATCAGGAATAATGGAAAACGAGAAATTGTATTTCATTAAAAATAAAATGATAGAAGGGTTTGAACATCAAAACAAGCGAAAAATAAAAATCTGGATTACAACCCTGGAATAACCCAGAAAGGAAAGCAAACCAAACTACCAAAACTCTTTCCGAGTGGGGAGATGAGTAGTTTTCCAATTGATAAGCTTCACATTTGGCCCAACGAGCTGCACATATGCATTACTGGATCCTTCCCCAATTTCTACCATATTAAACTCATCAAACAGACTCTGGAACCTTTTGATCAGCTCTTTATCAACGTCGACCACAGGTTTTGCGACTGATGATATTGGACATTTTGCGGCCCCTGGCTTGACAAAAGACTTGGAGATGTGTGGAATAGGTTTAGGGAGTGACCATACTTTCTGTTTCAGATTTTTAGCCCTTTTCACATCCTTCTCTGTGGGCATGAATCCCAACCCAAATGTACCAAGATTTTTACGTGGACACACTAGATGCACAATAACCTGTAAAGATAAACCCAGACCTTTACCTGGTACAAAACTATTCTTCAACATTTCATTTGCCATCATTACAGATGCGAAGCTTCGGACCTGGAATGCGCTCTCCCTCAGGAAATTTCTCAACAGACATTGTTTCAAAAGTTTGGTATACCCAAGGCCCTTTATCATCTCCAGCTTCAATAAATGGAATAGGTATGTCATTGCAAGCATATAAATTCTCATCATCGTGCACAACTATTTCCTTCTTGTCCCATTCAAACTTTACCATCTGATGCAGAGAGGACGCGACTGCCTTAGCAGCTTGTATCCAGGTCCTGCCCAATAACAAGTTGTAGGAGATAGCCACATCTAGCACTTAGAACTCCATAGTGAACTCAACTGGCCCTATCAACAATTCGAGCATTTTATCACCGACATAATCTTTCCCTCTTCCATCAAAGCCTCGAACACATACACCGTTCATGTGGAATCTTTCAGTGCCGATCTTTAACTTTTGCAAAGTGGACGGGGGAAAATATTTGCACTAGAGCCGTTATCAACTAGTACCCTTGAGATAACGGAATCCTCGCACTTCACCGTAAGATAAAGAGCTCGGTTGTGTTCTGTACCCTCCATGGGGAGTTTATCATTTGAGAAAGTGGTCCTGTTTGCTTCGAAGATCTTGTTAGCAATATTTTCCAAGTGATTCACTGTGACCTTATCAGGAACACGTGCTTCATTCAAAATCTTCATCAGGGCTTTGCGGTGTTCATCTAAATATATCAGCAAAGACAAAAGAGAGATCTGAGTCGGTGTTTTCCTTAACTGATCCACAACGGAATAGTCTTGCACTTTTATCTTTTTCAGGAACTCTTCATCCTCTTCTTCGGTGACCGACTTCTTTACTGGGATTTGGCTATCCTTGAATGGCTTGGATTTCCTCAATTCTTCTGGGGTAAAATATCTCCCAGAACGATTCAGTCCTTCGGTTTCATTGACTTCTTCCTCTACTTCTTTCCCTTTATATGTCACTATCACCTGTTTGTAATTCTATGGGACAACCTTTGTATCAACCATTGGCAACTCGGTCACTGGCTTAATAATAACAGGAGTAATACGAGCCCCTTCCACGACTACGACAGGCTTGTTCGGGATCCCTAGCACGGCCACTTTCATCTTTTCCTGACTTGCTCCAACATCCTTCGGAGGTCCTTTCACAACCAACATAGGTGGCTTCATGTTGAGCATGCTTAGCTTCTCCGTCACCCCTTCAACTGTCAAGGGCATTGCTTTTGTAGAATCTGGAGCCTTGACAGAATTACTTTCACTAGCACGAATCATCATGACGGACTTGGAAGAATTCTTGGGCTCCCCATCCTTACGAACTATTTCAATCATATGTGTCTCTGCATGGGCTGGCAAAGGATTTTGGTTGATGTTTGGCGCATCCGGGCTCTGGACTACAATTTTATTTGTATCAATAAGCTCTTGGATTTCCCTCTTTAAATGGCAACACTTCTCTGTATCGTGCCCTGGGGCATCAATACAATATGCGCACCTCAGAGAATAATCAAGGTTCTTCGGGGGTGGATTTGTTATCTTCGCCTCAATCGGCCTCAACACGTCCAATTGCCTCAACCTTTAAAACAAAATGGCATAGGACTCTCCAAGAGGGGTGAAGGTTTCTTTCCGCTACTGCCTTTCTCTCCTATACTCCGGCCTTGGTCAAAAGTTTGGACCAGTAGGGTTTTGGTAGGGTTGTGAGGGTGGATAAGTATTTTGTGGAGTTGGAGCATGCCATTGCGGGTAAGGAGGGGATTGGGCATATGACTGTTCATGGTGAACATGGTATTGGGGTGGTCTAACTGAGTATTGAGGGTCTTGTGGTGGGAAATAATGTTTGGATGGATTATATGGAGCTTGGGTATAGGCTTGGGGTTGGGGTTGAGGCTGAGTGTACTGGTAAGGAGAACCCCTTGGGCCACGCCATGGTCCAAAGACAACCATGGCGACATCATTCTTCTTCTTTTTGCCTAACAAGCTTCGTGTGCCACTTTGAATTGATTGTGTGGTTGCTTTTATGGCGGAGTACCTATGGCTGAGATCAAATGGTCAAAGTAAGTACGATATAGGGCTTGAAGAAAGTATTCGACCATCTCGTCTTCTTCCATCGAAGGATTGATCCGTGCAGCTTGATCTCTCCATCTGAACCCATATTCCCTAAAGCTTTCACTAGGCTTTTTTTCTACCTTGGTCAGGGATAGGCAATCCGGGACAATGTCTATATTGTACTGAAAGTGCCTAGCAAAGGCCTGAGCCAACTCGTACCATGTGTACCACCTGCTAGCGTCTTAGCGGGTGTACCATTCCAGAGCCGCCCCACTCAGACTTTGACTGAAATTCGCTATCAAAAATTCGTCCTTTCCACCGGCACCTCTCATCTTACTGCAAAAGCCGCTCAAATGAGCCACGGGATCTCCATATCCATCGTACAGGTCAAACTTGGGCATCTTGAACCCGGCGGGCAGTTGGACGTTAGGGAACAAGAATAAGTCCTTGTAAGCCAAACTTACTTGGCTTCCTATCCCTTCCATGTTCCTCAAAGATTGATCTAAAATCTTCACTTTCCCGAATATCTCATCTTGCTCCACGTCCTTAGATGGTTTCTCATTTTTAACAGGAGGCTCAAAGTGAGGGGTGTAACAATAAGGATCCGGTACCTTGAAGGTTGGTTCTGGAGCATAGTATTGGGCATCTGGAGCTTTGAACACGTGTTCACTAGAAGATCGGTGGAGGGTAGCTCGTGGAGGGGCTACAAAAATAGGAGTAGATGTTGGAGTAGGGTATGGGGTTTCTTTGGCTGGTGAAGCATGGAAAGGTTGGGACGAGGTGCTAGGGTAGTTGTGGTAAGGGGTAAAGCCTGGTGCATGTTGAGGGGAAAGATCAACGACAGTGGGAACCTGAGCTTGTGACATTGGTGGGATAAAGGCAGTGTTTTTAGTGTAGTTAGCGGGAAATGAGGGTGGAGGATGCCCCATGATCCAAGTTGATACATTTCTGCCATCTGTTGTTTCAACCTTTGGACCTCCTCTTTCAATTCAGATTCCGACTCCACAATCTCTCTCGATGGGTCAACAACTCATGTGTCCAATTCTTTACTAGTCATGAGTGCCTTGTGCTTTGACCTGGTGTTGTATGGATGACTCGCCAGAATGCCAACAAACTAACCACCTGAACAGAACCTTACTTATTTACACACCCAACAACCTTGTTAGTTTTGAGACGTTTAACATATAGGAAATCATACGTTGGGATGCAATGCACCTAAACAGTTAAACGCTTTTATCATGTACTTGAACGGTTGCATGTTTCATCCCGGCCTTAACTAACCCTTTTTCACTCTGTACCTCTTTTCTTTCATTTCTGCCTCTCTTTAATCAATCTTGATTTTCTCATTTTGTTTCTGTCGCTCTTTTATTTTTGGCACTCTCTTTTTCTCCTTTTGTTTTTGTCACGCTTTTATTTTTTTCACTCAATTATTTTTTTAAATTTTTCACTCAATTAATTTTGTGGCTATGATCGAATCCCATGGAGATTGTCTATGTATCATGACGCCGCATGAATCAGATCATTACGTAGTTCAGGGGAATAAATACAAAATTAAAGTAAAGAAAAATTTTGGGGTTTTTCAATATTTCATTAATAAAAATATTTTTAGTTTTTTTTTTCATTACAATGACTTGGAAATACTGACGATTCGAAGAAACATACAGACTCAAAACAGAACAACAAGTATCCTTGACATGGATGAAAAAGACGAACAGACTCGAGAGAAAGTAAAATACAGACTCAAAAGCCGAAAAATCAAGAATACATAAGAGCCTCTAATGCTATTACAGGGGCCTGCGGGACATCAGTTGGTTTCGGCGCGGGTCTGCGTGCAATCTCTTCCTAAAGGTGCTCTAGATCGGCCATCACCTGGCGAACAAAGGTCATCACGGAAGCAAAAAACATGGATCTGGTCATATCCTCACATTCATGGCACTTCATTGAAACATAATCAACTATTTCTTTGATTCTCATTCTAATGGCACCCTTTTCTTGAAGCAAGTGGTCCAATTTGTTGTACACGAGCTTCCAACACCTGCGTGGCCGTGTTGTTTTGGTCTTGCAACTGCTGCATGCCTTCTTCTAATCGGTAAATCAATGAGTAGCAATGCTCTCTTTCTGTTTTGAAGTCTTTTGTCTGCTGAACCATTTCATTTTCAAGCATGGCAAGCTTTTCCCTTAAAATTGTGACTTCTTTATCGTATCTTTACTTCAATTGGTGGGCTAACCTGGCCTGTTCTTCTGCACCTTTTGCCAACTTTGCTCGAGCTTTCAACAAGTCTTTCTCGACATTTGTCAGGTCGGCCGCATAATCATGCACCTTTAACCTTAAGTTTCTTATGAGTTTTTCATCCTTCTTACTCCTCACAGGCGTTTTAGCGGCTACCCTTATGTCCTGGAGTTGGGCTCGGAGCGCCTCGTTCTCCCGAGTCAACCTTCTCCTTTCACCTTCAGCTTGTTGCGCCTATAAGTCATTATCAAATGTGAGGTTTCTCAACTTCTCTTCTAAGGCGTGAATGGTGGCTTGATATTTCTTCTCCTTTTCTCCCTAGGCCAACCGTTCTCGGATTTTATCATCAAAAGCCTGAATATGAGGTCTTTTGGCGGGCCTTTCGAGCTCAGGCTCTAGCTCATCATCAACGCAATACCTTTTCTCGAACCATATGGCATGACCTGGGTCCACCTCACCTCTCGCAGGATCTGGTACCTGGGTATCATCTTTCAGGTATTGGCAACCATTCCAAATTTTCTAGATTTAAGCCTCGGGGAGTGGAGCTTCTAGGTGTAGCTCGATGACTTGAACACTCAAATCTTCTTCTTCGGGCACCACTTGGTACCTTCCCAACTGTCTTAGAACTCTCTGCGGTACATACGGTTGGACACTCATGAATCCCATCAACAACAAATAGCTTTTTGTAGCCATCATGTGTGACTTCCCTTACCGGGAGCCATCCCAAAGTCCATTCAATCTGACTTGCCTTTAAAGTTCTTAGATGGAAGATCCAGGCTTCAACCCCTTCTGGAGAGTTGTAATCTTTTACCCTTTCCTCATAACTCTCGATGGAGTTGTTCTTACTCGGGCCATAACTCATGAATTTGGGGTGATGGCGGAGATTCTCAATCAACCACATTTGCAAAAGAATATTGCACCTTTCAAAAAACATCGCCCTGAATTTACACAACATCAACGCTCGATAGATGTCTGACAATGTAAGCGGAGCAAGCGTGTGATACCCTTTGGTAGCGAGGACTTGCGCAATTCTAGCCATGCAGATATCAATTGTCCGTTTTTCATTTGGGAATACCATAATTCCCAGAAACACCACTATGAAAGCAAAGCGCCAATAAATTTTCCAGATGTCCTTATTTTGCTTGTTGTTTAGGCCTTTTTCATGTATTTCAAACCCATTTGAGTGCCTATATCTGGAGTACGTGAAGTAAAAGGAACAACATCCATTGTTTACATTGTTCTTCCTTATTTGCTTACTGATATTCAGGAGATCAAAGAATCGGTTGACAGAGGGAGGCCTTGGGAATATAAGTTGCTGATTTCTCAAGTCCCGGTCGAAACCAGAATATCCAGCTATTTCCTCCAAAGTGGGAGTAAGCTCAAAATTCGAGAAGCGGAAGACGTTGTGGACGGGATCTCAGAAAGTTACCAAGGCCTTGATCAGATCATCCCGCGGTTTGACTTTCATAATATCTGTAAGAGCACCCAAATATTTATTACCCAATCTTGACCATCTTTATCCAAGTCGTACCACCACATTTGAAGCTGCAGTGGAGCCT
Source organism: Nicotiana tomentosiformis (assembly GCF_000390325.3). Taxonomy (NCBI): domain Eukaryota; kingdom Viridiplantae; phylum Streptophyta; class Magnoliopsida; order Solanales; family Solanaceae; genus Nicotiana; species Nicotiana tomentosiformis. Next base: position 131,196,370 of record NC_090815.1, on the reverse strand, counting down.
GCTCTACAACTATTAATGGCAGGTTCTAGACTGTGTTCATTTTATACCTACAAATGGTTAGGGTTAGGGTTGACTCTAGTTCGAAAGACAGACCGGTGGACTCTTTTTGCAAAACAAGTTTTCAATTTTCAAAGGAAAAATCAAAGGAGGGTGGCTATTTATGCAATATTAGCAAAAGATGGCCATCTTTACAATAATGGCCCCTTCACACTTTCAAATAAAGTTTGAGGCCGGCGAAAGGCACTTCATGGAAAAAGTGATGCCCCATTGACAGACATGTCTATTCTTTGCGAGAATAGCCCTTCGATAATTTGAAGATATTTTAAGGCTATTCCGACAAAAATGGCGCAAGACGCAACCGAAGCTGGGTCGGCTTACTCTTTTGACCAAAGCAACAAACACATTTTGATTTTTGGGTTATTTTGCAAAAATGAGGTCGAACCCTATGTAAGTTGCCTACGTATCTCACATCCGGTGAGAATCAGACGTGCGTAGTTCGGTCAATTTCGACATAACTGGAGAACATGATATTGACTCATTTTGAAATTTATTTTTCATTTAAAAAAAAAAATAATTTGGCAGAGTTTCAGGACATTTCCAAATACCTGGGTTTTCAGAACCGGGTGAATTTTCTCTCCTACCTCACTCTTGGTTTTTCTCTTGATTTTCTTTCCTTAGCCGATCAACATGCAAGTCGAAACAAATAAATGCACAAATAGCACCTAAGATACATCAGGATGGTCTTTTATTTCGGGTACACCTGTCCTAGACGGACCCAACCCCTGTGTTTAGTCCCCAATGTCAAATGCACGTGATGCAAACAAACGTTCCTACTAGGGATCCGATATGAGGCTATGTTATACTAGGTTTAAACATGGGGGTGTGTTCTAGACATGGCTTACTCAAGCGGACAGCTCGAGCCGAGGTGGGAAAAATATATTGGGAGCACGAAAGTCTACCTGGCCTAGTTGCTGATCTAGCCTCGCTCTATTTGGTATGATCTCTAACAGAAAAGTGAGCCACGCGAACGTGTGCACCATATTTTTAGAAGACTCAGAAGGGAGGCGTACGAAGATAGTTTAATACAATTCAAATAATATCAAAGCGGTAAATGAGCGGCAATTAGCACATTAGGCCCACAAACATAGTAATATAAACAAACAATAAAGCCAAGTATAGATCACATCAACAAGCTCGAATTCTGAACTCTGAACCAGAAGTTCTGGGTTCTCTTCCCCAGCAGAGTCTTCAGAGCTGTCACACCTCCTTTTTCCCGAGGGATAAGGAGTCTTTTCAATTAAAGTGACAGTATTCGAAATGAGATTATTTATTTAATTCAGAGTCACCACTTGGGATAATTATAATGGTGTTCCAAGTTACCGGTTTATTTTAAAATCCCAAATCGAGGAAATTTGATTATATTTTAAAGTCTGCGAAACTAGAAGACCAGGTAATGAATTTGTTAACTCGGGAGAAGGTGTTAGGTATTCTCGGATTTCGTGGTTTTATCATGGTCGCTTTAATCATACTTGGTTTAATTAAATTATTTAATTACTCATTTTAGAACTTATGTGTATTTTACCTTTTTACCGCTTTTAATTATGGCGTTATGGACTTATCTTCGAAATGGATCACATGTGTGTAAATTTGCTTTATTTGGGGTGCTAAAATCATATCACACGAACGTGTACACAATTAGTCACGCTTTATTAATTATCAAGATTATTAGGTCAAAGTCGCGCGAACGCGTACTTCAATTTATTTTGAAAAATCATAATGATGTCACGCGAATGTATACACAATCATGATAATAGATTTGAACATGCCTAAAGCAATCTTCGCATATTCATGAATCATCTAATATCCTAGCGTTCAAGGTTATTAGGGAAGGTTTCGAGACAAGGACATTAATGTGGGAAGGTTGTTGTAATTAAAATGACTCCAAAATGATCAGACTTACTCCTAACGTTTCACCTTTTAGCTGAACTAATGGGAAGTGCAATGTTTAGAGTCTATTTGAGCAAATGATTCGCTTTTCCCTATCCTTACCAAAGTTAATGATTTTTACAAAGGGTAATTGTCACGACCCAAAATCAACCGTCGTGATAGCACCTATCGTGAAACTAGGCCAGCCTCAACTCAACAACCCAACACCAACAACAATAAGTTTGAAAATGTTAACGGAAGCATTTAACATTAAAGAAAAAAAACTATTTGAAACATAAGAAAATCCCAAAGTGATACAATCCAGCCCAAAACTGGGGTGTCACTGAGTACATGAGCATCTAGATAAGAAATACAGTCTACTACAATGTCTAAAGATATAAACTGAAAGTACGACAAAGATAAATAAGGAGAGTCAAGGCCCGCGAACGCAGTGCAACTACCTTGATAGTCTCCAAAACTCTAGGATCCTCAATCAGCAACCGCCGCTACGACCGGTATCGCCTGGATCTGCACACGAGGTGCAGAGAGTAACATGAGTACACCAACTCAATAAGTAACAAGTCCAAACTTTGGACTGAAAGGTAGTGACGAACTCAACCTCAACAAGTATAACAGAAATAAATGTATAGAAACTTAGGCATGCTTCCAAGTCAATGTGATGACCCAAAATGTCATCTTTAAGTTAAATAAGTAATTCTATATTCTAAGACCTCAAAAATTATTAATTATTATTTTTCGACTTGCGTGCGCAGTCCGTAAAATTTTTTCGGAAAGTTTTTATGCGAAAAATGGATTAAAATGTGAAATAGAGCCTTAAAACTCAACTAAGTTGACTTTGGTCAACATTTTGAGCAAACGGACTCGAATCAATATTTTATCAGTTTTGGTAGCTCCGTATCTTAATTTGGGACTTGGGCGTAGGCCCGAAATTTAATTTGGAGGCCCCTAACTCAAGTTATGACCATTTAACGGAAACTAGTAATTTAAAGGCTAAAGATTTTCAAGTTTGACCAAGGGGTTGACTTTTTGATATCAGAGCCGGAATCCAATTATGGAAATTTGAATAGTTCTGTTATGTCATTTATGACTTGTGTGCCAAATTTGAAGTCATTCCGGATTCATTTAATATGTTTTGGCGCGAGATTTGCAAATTGAAAAGTTTAAAACTCAAAGTTCGAATCGAGAGGTGAATTATAATTTCAGTATTGTTTGACGTGATTTTAGACCCCGAGTAAGTCCGTATTATGTTACGAGACTTGTTAGTATATTCGGACAGGGTCCCGAGTACCCCGAGTGTGATTGAAATCAAAATCGGAACAAGAATTGGACTTGAGCAAAAATCTGAAATTTGGCCTTCTGGTGTAATCGCACATGCGGATTTTTGAGCGCAAGAGCGAGCTCGCAGAAGCGAGCCTTCCATTGCAAATGTGCCCGGGCGTGGCTGGAAAAACGTCTGCATGTGCGGAAACCTGCACGCACCTGCGCGTCCGCAGAAGCGGACACAATAATCGTAGAAATAGAGGTTAGCGCAGTTGCGCATTTTTCCTCCGCAGATGCGAGGCCTCGCCTGGCAGCCCCATTTCGCTGATGCAAGATTTTCTCATAAAAGCAAGCTCGCAAGTGCGAGCTCAGGCACCGTAGATGCAGAAATGCCTGGGCAGTGTATAAATCAAAAAGTCCGAGACTTTTACTCATTTTGGTCATTTTGAGCTCGGTAAGGCGAATATTTGGGCGATTTTCACGAAAAAAAATTGGGGTAAGTGTTTCTTATCCTATATTGATTATATTTCATGATTCAATACTTATTTATATCATGAATCCGTGAATTTGTGGAAGAAAAATCAGATTTTTATAAAATCTTCCAAAAACGAAAATTTAAGATTTGAAGGTCCATTTGACATCAGAATTGGATAATTTTTGTATGGTTGAACTCGTAGCGGAACGAGTGTTCGAATTTAGCGAGTTTTTTTCGAAATTTGAGATGTGGGTCCCACTGTCTAATATTTAAATAAATTTTGAATTTTTATTCGAAAAATTAATAAATTCATATGGAATTAATTCCTATGATTCGTATTGAGTATATTGAATTATTTGTGAATAGATTTTTAGCTTGTAGAGATAAATTTCAAAGGAAAAGTTGTGGTCGAGTAATTGATTGGAATTTGCAAAGCGAGGTAAGTGTCGTGGTTAACCTTGACTTGAGGGAATAGAACCCTTAAACTATTTGTTATGTGAAATGCATGTGAACGACGTATAGGCGAGGTGACGAGTGTCTATACGTCGTCAAATTAATTGTTTACATAATTACTTAAAAAATCATAAATCATTTTAAATTATAAATTAATTATTATAATAATTGTTTCTTTCCTAATTTTTGTCAAATATTAATTCTTGAATTCGTGCGTTAATTGTTACATGCTATTTGAATTATGTGTCTTAATTGTTATTTGACATTTGGCATATTAAATATTAAACTGCCTCAACAGAATTGGTAAATAAATATGTTGGAGGAGCGGGTTGCACGCCGCAACATAATTGATTGAAATGGAAATATTGGGGGATCGGATTGTACGCTGCAGTAGACTTATTTAAAAGTCAATATTGGGGGATCGGATTGCACGCCGCAACAAACTTATTTAAAAGTTTATATATACTTGATTGAAATAAATATAAAACAGACTTATTTAAGAGTCTATATATATACTTGATTGAAATAAATATACAACATACTTGATTAAAAGGAATATATTGGGAGAGCGGGTTGCACGCTACAACAGAATTGAATATGAATATATTGTGAGAGCGGGTTGCACGCTGCAACAGAATTGATGGAAATGATAATTGGTTATGACTGCTGAATTGGCTTCAATTTTTTATAAATGAGTTACCTGATTATTTCTATTATTTGTTGTTGCTACTAATATTACGTACACGTTAGTGTAAGTGAATCGCCTTAGCCTCGTCACTACTTCATCGAGGTTAGGCTCAGCACTTACCAGTACATGGTGTCGGTTGTACTGATACTACACTTTGCACTTCTTGTGCAGATTTTGGAGTTGGTCCCAGCAGCGTACCATAGACTTGCTCGGATTTCAGCTACTCAGAGGAAACTTGAGGTATAACTGCACGGCGTTCACAGTTCTGAAGTCCCCGTCTACTTTACTTTAGTTGTGTGTTTTTATTTCTAGACAACTTTATTTTATTTAGACCTTTATTTGTATTATTTTAGAATCTCGTGCACTTGTGACACCAATTCTGGGATGGTATTTAGACACCATTATTATTATGGATTATTCACTAAATTTCAGACCTTACTTCCGCATTTGTTACTTTGTTATTAATAAATTTTTAAATTGTTTAAAAATGACTAATATTATTCTAACGTTGGAGCAAGTGAAATGTTAGGCGCCATCACGGTCTGAAGGTGGAATTTTCGGGTTGTGACAGTCAAATATACAGCTCAAACAGTAAAGGAAATACATATCTGAACAGTGTAAGGTATACAAACTCAGCTATCTCTACATGCCAATGCACAAACGGTATGAAATGCACCATGTGCTCCACTCTCAAGTATTCAACCACTCGGTACTGTATATGGCCATCCGGCCCAAGGAAATCCATCCCGAAACATATATAACACTGACTATACATCACCAGTACCGAGAAAAAAGGGCAATCCAACCTTATGGAGAAATCAATTTCCAGGTATCAAGTACTTCGGACAAATCCATGTCCAGGGAAATCCATCCCTCAGTAATATCATCCGCGCTCACTGGGTGTGTGTTACAGACTCCGGAGGGGCTCCTACAGCTCAAGCGCTATCATAATCATCAATATAACAGCTGCGGCGTGCAACCCGATCCCTTAACTATCACTCATAATCAGGCTCTCGGCCTCCCTTAGTCATCAACCTCTCCAGTCTCACCACGGGCTCACAATGTCATGAAAACAATCCAGAACAATGATATGATGAATCAATAAATAACTGAGACTGAGATATGATATAAAAATGTATGATCATGATTAAGGATGGAATATTAAATGAAACCTAGTGAGATGACTGCAAGAAATGACCGCTAAGGGTCCAAACAATACCGGCACAAAGCCTAAACATGATATCTAGCATGATTTACGGCTCAACTACTTCATCACATGATGAAAACATGGATATCAACAGGAAAGAGTCACTAAACGGTGCCGTGGAATCACCCAGGTCACAATTCTCATGGTGCACGCCCGCACGCCCGTCACTTGGCATGTGCGTCACCTCAATACCAATCACATAACACATAACTTGGGGTTTCGAACCCTCAGAACCAAGTTTGAAAATGTTACTTATCTCAAACCAAGCAAAGTCCTACTCTAGAATGCCTTTGCCTCTCAATTAGGCCTCCGAACGTCCCGAATCTAGCCATAAGTAATACAATACGATCAATATAGGCTAAAGGAATCAATTTCACAAGAAAAATATCAAATTATAGCAAAAACCTGAAATCGACTCAAACCCGGCCCCCGGGTCCACGTCTCGGGATCCAACAAAAATTACAAAACCCGAAATCCCATTAACTCACGAGTCTAGTCATACCAAATTTACCAAAATCTGACCTCAATTGCCCCTCCAAAACCCCAAAGTTCACTCTCCAATTCCCAAGCCCTAAATCCCCAAATTTCCAATTGCAATCCCTAATTAAATGATGAACAAAGTCATAGGTTCACGAAAATTAGACCAATACGGGTTAGAATCACTTACCCCAACGTCCTCCTTGAAAACCTTCGGAAAGATCGCCTCTCTCCCGAGCTCCCCAAGTCCAAAATTGAAAATGGAAGACCAAGCCTCGAGCTGGGGTTTTCTGCCTAGTTAAAACCGCACCTGCGGTCCTAGTTCCGCACATGCGGAACCGCATCTGTGAACCGGGTTACGTTTCTGCGAAAATTGATTAAAAGCCTGACTCCGCTCATGCGATCCCCTGACCGTATCTGCGGTCATCGCAGATGCGGGACCCAAGCCGCACCTGCATTCCATCTGCGCATCTGCGCCTCCCAGACCGCTTATGCGACCACCGCAGATGCGGAATTTCTATCGCACCTGCGGTATGAGCCCAGGTCTCCCTTAGCTGCACTTGCGGCTCTTCCTTCGCTCTTGCGGCCTCGCACCTGCGGTTCCCACTCCGCAAGTGCGGAAAGCACCAGAAGCAACAACTTCAGTTGCCCTTCTCCAACTCCAAACCTTCCGTTAACCATCTGGAATCACCCCGAGGCCCTCGGGACAACAACTAAACATACCAACATATCCTATAACCTCATACAAACTTAGTCGAACCTTCGGATCACTCAAAATAACATCAAAACATCAAATTACCCTTGGATTCAAGCCTAAGAACTTCTAAACTTCCAAATTCCGCAACCGACGACGAAACTTATCAAACCACGTCCGAATGACATTAAATTTTACACACACGTGAAAAATGACACCACAAACCTACTCCAATTTTCGGAAATCCATTCCGACCCCGATATCAAAATTTTCACTGCCGACCAAAATCACCAAATTTTCAACTTTCGCCAATTCAAACCTAATTCTCTTACGGACCTCCAAATCACATTCAAGATGCGCTCCTAAGTCCAAAATTACCTAACAGAGCTAACGAAACCATCGAAATTTAAATTCGAGATCGTTTACACATAAGTCAACATCCGGTTGACATTTCCAACTTAAGCTTCTAATAAAGAGATTAAGTGTCTCAATTCACTCCGAAATCACTCAGGACCCGATCCAACTAACCCGGTATATCACAATATAGGTGAAGAACATAAAAAGAAGCAGAAATGGAGAAAGCGGGGCTATAACTCTCAAAACGACCGACCAGATCGTTACAGTAATAAAATATCATTAAATCCTTATAGCAGCACAGTTGGAGCCTAGATGAGTTGCCTAGGTTTGTTTAACAGATAATTCATGGAAGATGAACTCAAATTGGGCTTACTTATGAAGCCTGGCCCAGCGAGCTAGGCCTTGAACAAATGATCAGGTGAGTTTTACAACTAGAACTCATATTCAATTTAAAAGAACTCTAAAGATGCGGGCTCAAAAATTTGCCAGGCCCAATGCACAATTTTTTCTTAGAATCAATTCTCCGTAGGATTATTACTCTAAAATTACAGAAACAGACGTGCCTGTATTTAACTACAACAGGCTTTAAATAATACAACAAAATTAATTACTATATTAAATTAGCTTGTCATACAAAAGAAGTATAGAAGTTAACTCATTACAAATCATTAACTAGCTACAACCCAACGAGTTTGATTCCATTTGTAAATAGTGAAACAGATCTCTATATTACTGCTCCTAATTAACAACTCTCTTTCAAACACTATCCCGTATTCATCTTACTCCTGAAGTCTTAAACAAATGAATAGGATCTGCATGACATGACTGTAACGACCTGACTTGTCGTTTTAAGAATTAACGCCCGTTTAGTGTCTTAAGGTCTCGAGCAGCTTTGCAATATGTATTATGATCCGCGGGTGTGGTCGTGTTTGATTTACTGAAGATTCAGAATTAAATTAAAAGAACAAATCCTTATTTAGAAGCTAAAATGGAAAGAGTTGACTGGAGAGTTGACTTTTGAGCAAACGACTCCGGAATAGAATTTTGATGATGTTAATAGATCCGTATGGTGATTATGGATTTAGGGGCGTGTCCGAAAAGTGATTGGAGGTCTGTAGAGGAATTAGGCTTGAAATGGTGAAAGATGAATTTTTGGGAAGTTTGACCCGGGGGTTGACTTTTTGATATCGGGGTCGGAATCCAGTTCTGAAAATTTTTATAACTCTGTTATGTCATTTATGACTTGTGTGCAAAATTTGAGGTCAATCAGAATTGATTTGATACGTTTCGACGTAAAATATAAAAGTTGGAAGATTTGAAAACTCATAATTCGATTCGATGCGCGATTCGTAATTTCAGCGTTGTTTGGCGTGGTTTGAAGCCTCAACTAAGTTCGTATTATATTTTGGGATATGTTGGTATATTTGGTTAAAGTACCGAGGGTCTCGGGTAGATTTCGAAAGGTAAACGGAATGGATTTCGGACAAAGAGAGTTGCTGGAAATTTCTGTTGCAGAGCTGTTCACCAGAAATTTCTGATGCGCGGAGCCAACTTTGGAAGCTTATATCTCGCAATCTATAAGGAATCTGAAAAGTTTTAAAACGTGAAAATTATAGACCTTTGATTTTAGTTTCTAGAATATTTAACCATTCATCATTTGGACATTTGTACAGAAAGTTATGATAAATTGAATGAAGGCTGGTAGGGTTGTTTCGTCAGAAATTTCGGATGCGTGGAGCCGACTTTGGAAGCTTATATCTCGCAATTTATATGGAATCAGAAAAGTATCAAAACATGAAAGTTGTAGTCTTTTGCTTCTAGTTTCCAGAAAGTTAAACCATTCATCATTTAGAAATTGGTACATAAAGTTATGATCGATTGAATGAAGGCTGGTGCAAGCAAATTCTGGTGTGGACTTTTTGTGACGGAAAATAGACTTTTAGTGACGGATGGACAGAAACTTAAGGACAAAAAATGGTCATTTCCTTCATTTCATTTTGAATTTTGGAGCACGATTCTTGGGCGATTTGTGGGCGATTTTCACGGAAAAATATTAGGGCAAGTGTTCCTTATCCTATATCGATTATATTTCATGATTCTATACTCATTTACATCATGAATCCGTGAATTTATGGAAGAAAAATCAAGATTTTTGCAAAATCTTCCAAAAACAAAAATTTAAGATTTGGAAGTCGAGTTGTTATCGGAATTTAATAAAATTGGTATGGGAGGACTCGTAATTGCTTTTGCCGTATTCCGAGACATGGGCCCCACAAGCGAATTTTTGAGTTAATTTAGAATTTTTATTGAAAAATATAGTATTTTCTTATGGAATTGATTCTATAATTTTTGTTGACTGTATCGAATTAATTATGACTAATTTCGAGCAGTCCGGAGGTCAATTCAAGCAAGAAGGCAATTTTGGAATATCGGCATAATTTCAAAAAGGTAAGTGTCTTGCTTAACCTCGAGTGAGGGAATTACCCCTTAGGCATCGAGTCTTATATGCCATTTGTGAAATGTGAAAAGCCGTGTACGCGAGGTGACGAGTACGTACTCGGGCTTATATGTGCAAAATTTATTGAGTTAAGGTGTTGGGCATATTGCGTAGTAAATTGGATAATTGTTGGCATACATTTAATCATCTATTTGCCATGCCTCAAATCACATTTATTGAATTTATTTTTATATGACAACTTGATGTAATTATTACCTGTATATTTATCTGAATTGCGTGAGTTTGATGGTTTGATATTCTTGGAATTTAATTTCATTATGAATTTTCCTTATGTAAATAATTAATTAAGCAAGCTTAAGAAGATGTGCTAATATAACTATCTGAATTTGGTTTAATGAAGGCTTTGCTTTGTGCTAAATAATTTCTATCTCTGTTGATTGATTTTGAGGTTTTATATACATTGTGTGGAGCCTTGGGATATTTATTGTGAAATTAATTGGTTTTATTATATCCTTGGAATTGATTGTGGCCACTGGGCAAATTGTGATATGAATTGATTTTGTTATGTTGCTGTGATAATTTTTTGTGTAAATTGTTATGTTGTGTGAGTTGTTAGTTTGAGAATATAAGGGTGGCATTCCAATGTAGATATTATGCGGGTATAAGGGTGACATTTCACTGTTGTTGTGTTTGTTGGAATATTGTCTGGACGGAGCAATAAGGGTGGCTATAGAAAAGATAAAGGTGGCAATATGAGCGATAAGGGTGGCTATTGATATTTTTAGGGCGGAGGGATAAGAGTGGCTATTATAGGAGTGATAAGGGTGGCTATAGGAGAGATAAATGTGGCTATTGTGATCAGGGACGATATGTGATGATGTGAAGTCGTGGTGTTGGTGATTTTCATGTGATGTTATGATTTTCTTGTATTTATTTTTATACCTTGTGCAATTTGTCTTGTTGTTGGTAAATTGATAACAATCTGATTTATGTTGAAATTGAGAACCTGTGGCTATTGCCTAAAATGAAGTGTGGGCACGAGGTGTTGTGAGTAAATGATAATGATATTTGGCACTGAATTGTCCGTGCAGTTGTGATATGAAATGAGGGCACGAGGTGCCGGAAAAATATGATGATTTAATTATGGGCACGAAGTACCATGAAAATATATGAATATGGGCTGAGACCCGTATTTTTGTGATTATTAAATGAGGTGTCACATGGTGACTTTTTTAATTGAAAGAATTATATGTGAAAGATATTTATTTGAAGGACTTGATTTAATTGAGTGTACTTATGTTTATTAATTGTTGAGCGACATTAATGGTGTTCTTGTTGTCTTGCTGTGCATATCACTGGTTGATTTATGTTGTCCTTATTGTTATATGTTTCCTATTATTCTATATATCATATTGCACAGGTTATTAGACTAGTAAGTTTCTTGGCTGTACCTCGTCTCTACTTGTCACGACCCGAAATTCCGACCTTCGGACCGTGATGGCGCCTAACATTTCACTTGCTAGGCAAGCCAACATTAGAATAATATTAGCCATTTAAAAAAAAATTAAATTTATTAATAACAGATAAATAAATGCGGAAGTAAAGTTTGAAATGTAGTGAATAATCCATAAAACAACGGTGTCTAAATACCATCCCAAAATTGATGTCATAAGTGCATGAGCTTCTAGAATAATACAAATAAAGGTCTGAATAAAATAAAGCTATCTGGAAACAAACACACAGCTAAGGTAAAGTAGACGGGGACTTCAGAACTGCGGACGCCGTGCAGTTATACCTCAAGTCTCCTCTGATAGCTGAAATCCGAGCAAGTCTATGGTACACCGCTGGGACCAACTCCGAAATCTGCACAAGCAGTGTAGAGTGTAGTAATAGTACAACCGACCCCATGTACTGGTAAGTGCTGAGCCTAACCTCGCCGTAGTAGTGACGAGGCTAAGGCGGTTCACTTACATTAACCTGTACGCAATATTAGTAACAACTACAAATAATGAAAATAAATCAGATAACTCATTTATAATAATTGAAGCCAACTCAGCAGTCATAACCCATTATTATTTCAACCAATTTCCGTTATAGCGTGCAACCCGCTCTCACAATATATTCATTTTCAATACTCTCATATATTTATTTTAATCAAGTATATGCAGACTTTTAAATAAGTCTGTTGTAGCATGCTATCCGATCCCCAATATTGACTTTTAAATAAGTCTATTGCGGCATGCAATCTGATCCTCCAATATTGACTTTTTAATAAGTCTGTTGCGGCATGCAATCCGATCCTCCAATATTGATTTTTTACTGTTGCGGCATGCAATCCGATCCCCCAATATTGACTTTTTAATAAGTCTATTGCGGCGTGCAATCCGATCCCCCAATATCGACTTTTTAATAAGTCTGTTGCGGCGTGCAACCTGCTCCTCCAATATATACATTTACTAATTCAATTCTGGTGCGACGTGCAACCCGATACTCTAGTATATTTATTTCAATCAATTCTGTTGCGGCGTGCAACCCGCTCTTCCAATATATACATTTACCAATTCAATTCTGTTGCGGCGTGCAATCCGATCCTCCAATATATTTATTTCAATCAATTCTGTTGCGGCGTACAACCCGCTCCTCCAATATTGACTTTTTACTGTTGCGGCGTGCAATCCGATCCCCCAATATTAACTTTTTAATAAGTCTATTGCGGCGTGCAATCCGATCCCCCAATATTGACTTTTTAATAAGTCTGTTGTGGCGTGCAACCCGCTCCTCCAATATATACATTTACCAATTCAATTCTGTTGCGGCGTGCAACCCGATCCTCCAATATATTTATTTCAATCAATTCTGTTGCGGCGTGCAACCCGCTCCTCTAATATATACATTTACCAATTTAATTCTGTTGCGACGTGCAACCCGATTCTCCAATATATTTATTTCAATCAATTTTATTGCGGCATGCAACCCGCTCCTCCAATATATACATTTACCAATTCAATTATGTTGCGACGTGCAACCCGATCCTCTAATATATTTATTTACCAATTCTTATAGAAGAAATTTTCGCAATAAATACAATAATTAATATAAAATTATAATACAACAAGCATAAAATAATTATAATTTAATTATGAAACAAACAATGACAAATATCAAGTTATTATGGAAATCAAGGAGAAAATAGGCACCTTAATATTTTATATGCTAAATGTCAAATAACAATTAAGTCACATAATTCAAATAGCATGTAACATTAATACAGGAATTCAAGAATTAATATTTGACAAAGAATAGGAGAGAAACAATTATTATAACAATTAATTCATGATTTAAAATAATTTATGATTTTTCAAGTAGGCAAACAATTAATTTGACGACGTATAGACACTCGTCACCTCGCCTATACGTCGTTCACATGCATTTCACATAACAATTAATTTAAGGGTTCTATTCCCTCAAGTCAAGGTTAACCACGACACTTACCTCGCTTTGCAATTTTCAAAAAGTTATTTGATCACAACTTTTCCTTTTGAATTTGTCTCCAAAAGCGTCAAATATATTCACAAACAATTCGATATACTCAATACGAATCACAGGAATTAATTCCATATGAATTTAATAATTTTTCGGATAAAATATGAAATTCATTTAAATATTCGATAGTGGGACCCACGTCTCAAATATCGGAAAAACATACGAAATCCGAACACCCATTCCGAGACGAATCCAACCACACAAAAATTATCAAATTGCGATGTCAAATGAGCCTTCAAATCTTAAATTAAAGTCTTTGAAGATTTCTACCATTTTCAACCCAATCTTTACCCATTTGAACTCAAAAATCTTCCCATATATCTTATTGGTATAAGCATATATAAATAATGCTCTTACACCCAAGAATCATACTCCTAATCAACCATCTTCTCCCCAAATCCGAAATTGAAAAACTATGTTATGAAACCTTACCTCTTAGATGAAGAACTTGAGAGATTTCTTGTAGGATTTCAAGGCTTGAGCAAGATTTGATGAACAAAATACTTGAGCTTCTTCCTCTCTCTAGAACACTCTCACTTCTCTCTAAAATATCAGTTTTTAGCTCAAAAATGACTTAACCCCGCTCCCTACCAGGCCTTGGGGGGCCTGGGGGGTATTAAATGAGCTCCTACGTGCGCGGCCGCGCACAAGGGCAAGTGGCCGCGCATCGGCCGCGCACCTGAGGCAGAAAAGTCTCAAATATGCGCGGCCGCGCACCTGACATAGGTCTAGTAAAATGGCCATAACGTTCTGTATACATATCCAAACGATGAACGATTTGAAGCGTTAGAAAATAGACTCGAAGATATTGCATATGATAGGTTGTCCATCACATACTCATTTGGAACTTTAGTCTATTATGAAATTTTCCAACTTGGTTTAGACTTAGGACTTTCCTTAGAGCCCATATCACTTTTAATATGCCTCGTACACTTATTATCATATCCAATAGGAGTCTATCATGTTAATAGTCCTCTAATGAGAAGTAGAGTCTGTCCCCAAACACATAATATTACTTAAATCTTCTTTCGCACATTTCAATTTTTCCGAATTTTACTAACTCCCAAAATTTCCAAAACTTTTGCCAGAGTTTCCTTTGTATCTTGGCCTATCCACCTGCCAGAGAATCCCAGAAACCATCCTAACAACACATACATAATCCAATCAACATAACATAACATGAAAACAATACTAACAATGGCCTCATAAGTATTATATTTCTAGAAAATGAACGCCATTAACATCAACTATTCAGGTGATACGTAAGTCATAGCAGGTAAGCTCCCAACATCTTCATAAAACACAGAAATGAATGTTTAAATTAAAGATGATATTTTTGGGTCATCATATTCTCCACCTCTAAAACAAGCGTTCATCCTCGAACGAAGTTAGAAAAAGTACCAGAGCTGATGAATAAGTGTGGATATGTACTCCGCATGTCCGACTCGGACTCCTAGGTAAGTGCCTCTACTGGCTGATCTCTCCATTGCACTCGAACTGAAGGATAACTCTTAAACCTCAACTGCCAAACCTGCCGGGCTAGAATAGCTACCGGCTCCTCCTCATAAGTCAAATCCTTGTCCAATTGGACTGAGTTGAAATCTAACACATAGGACGGATCACCATGATATTTTCGGAGCATAGACACATGGAACACCGGATGAACTGCTGATAAACTAGGTGGTAATGCAAGCCTGTAGGCTACTTCACCCACCCTTTCAAGAATTTCAAAGGGTCCAATATACCTAGGGCTCAACTTGCCCTTCTTTCCAAACATCATTACACCTTTCATAGGTGAAACCCGGAGCAGTATTCTTTCTCCAACCAGAATGCAATATCACGAACTTTACGGTCGGCATAACCCTTTTGCCTAGACTGAGTTGTGCGAAGTCGTTCTTGAATTACCTTAATCTTATCCAAGGCATCCTGTACCAAATCGGTATCCAACAACCGAGCCTCTCATGGTTCAAACCAGCCAACTGGCGAACGACATCGCCTTCCATATAATGTCTCATATGGAACCATATGAATGCTCGACTAGTAGCTATTATTATAAGCAAATTCCGCAAGTGGCAAGAACTGATCCCAAGAACCTCCAAAGTCTATAACACAAGCGCGAAGCATATCTTCCAGAATCTGAATGGTGCGCTCTGACTGTCCGTATGTCTGTGGATGAAATGTTGTACTCAACTCAACCCGCTTGCCTAACTCATGCTGTACAGCCCTCCAGAAGTGTAAGGTAAACTATGTACCTCGATCTGAAATAATAGACACGGGCACACCATGAAGGCGGACAATCTCACGAATGTAAATTTCAGCTAACCTTTCTGAAGAATAGGTAACTGCCACTGGAATAAAATGTGCTGACTTGGTCAACCTGTTCAAAATGACCCAATTTGCGTCAAATTTTCTCTGAGTCCGTGGGAGTCAAATAACAAAATCCATAGTGATACGCTCCCATTCCCACTCAGGAATTTCTAACTTCTAAAGCAAACCACCAGATCTCTGATGCTCGTACTTAACTTGCTGACAATTCAGACACCGAGCTACATATGCAACTATATCCTTCTTCATTCTCCTCCACCAATAATGTTGCCGCAAATCTTGATACATTTTGGCGGTATCTAGATGAATAGAATACCTGGAACTGTGTGCCTCTTCAAGAATTAATTCGCGAAGCCCGTCATCATTAGGCATACAAATACGACCCTGCATTCACAGAACTCCATCTTCCCCCACAACAACCTGTTTCGAATCACCGTGCCGTACCGTGTCCTTAAGGACAAGTAAATGAGGATCATCATATTGTCGCTCTCTGATATGCTCATATAAAGAAGACCGAGCGACTGTACAAGCTATAATCCGACTGGGCTCTGAAACATCCAACCTCACAAACAGATTGGTCAAAGTCTGAACATCTACAGCTAGCGGCCTCTCACCAACTGGAATATACGCAAGGTTGCCCATACTCACCACCTTTCTACTCAAAGCAACGGCCACCACATTGGCTTTTCCAGGGTGATACAAAATAGTGATATCATAGTATTTCAACACCTCCAACCATCTTCTCTGCCTCAAATTGAGATCCTTTCATCCCCTCAATTTTTTCTTTGAACAAATACTGTAGCCTACGATGATCAGTAAATACTGCACAAGAGACACCGTAAAGGTAATGCCTCCAAATTTTCAGGGCATGAACAATTCTAAGTCATGAACAGGATATTTCTTCTCGTGAACTTTAAACTGCCGTGACACATATGCAATCACCCTGCCATCTTGCATCAATACTGCACCAAGCACATCGCGAGATGCATCACAATACACCGTATAAGATCCTGAACCTGTGGGTAATACCAACACTGGTGATGTAGTCAAAGTGTTCTTGAGCTTCTGAAAGATCAACTCACACTCGTCTGGATATATAAATGGGGCACCCTTCTAGGTCAATCTGGTCTTAATAGTTGTTCATAATCAATTACAGAATTTCCAATTAACCTCGTGTTAACAAAAATCTCGTTGCAAACCTTAACAATACTGATAATGAGATGCGAGGCATGAAGATCTCATAATTATTTACCTGAATTTAACGAGTAACATTTAACGCCACCTAGGCGAGCACCTACCTCGTAGGTTACAACTCAATATTACAACACGAATTTGGCAAGTATGCACAGAGAATTTCATACAAATATTTTCAAATAAGCCTAGAAGGCATGACTCCCTATTAGCACTATAGTACAAATTTAATTTCACAAGGGAGAATTTAAACACAAGAATTTTTATCACAAGGATCTCGTCCTTATATAACTTTCACCGTAGCTCATAGCCCGGTTTAAACATATCAATTTATTTTAAAATGCAAGGACCCCGGCCTCAGTTCTGAATCACAAGTAATATGCACATCGTGCCAATCAAATTTTTCTATTTTCTCCTTTTAAATAATTTCCGTTAAACAAAATCATAACACATAATGAACCCCACACCGGTAGGGCATATAATTCACAATTTGTAATTAATTATCCGAAAATTACATCAAAACTTACTGAAATGAGTAACAGAAAGCCACCTTTAGCCTCACGGCTCTTATTAGAGTCCAACATGGAATGATAGGCGTAGTTATCTCCATAGAACCTCCAAACAGGAGTAAACACATAAGTAGATTATAGAATTACGAAGCTCACTCATAAGTGGAGCACAATAGGAGGACTCATCTCGATACTCATAACCAAATCAAGTTAAGGAAATTATTTCTTTATATTAAATCGAGGTCGTACCTGTAATGACACCATCTGATGTAGCGACCTCCGCCATACCATAAAATAATTATATAAATGGCTGGGCCTCCACCTCTAGGACGCCTTCTACCCGCCTATCCTCCACCCCTAACTGGTCGTGTGGATGGTGTAGTAACTACAATGTGCACATATATTGAGTGTTTTAATGAAATATGTCTCTCCCAAGTCTGGGACAATTTTCTTATGATGTGCATTCATAATAACCCCTTTGCGGGTTTGGCTTCTCATACTGAGTATTTGCCAGATAACTGGAATAACCATTATAGGAAACTCATGTATGTGGTGCATTAAAAGAACTTACTAGAGCACTCTGATGAATCCGATGTGCGAACTGGGCTAGCCGACTGCCTGAGCCACCACCATAATTATTTATACTTGTAGAGTAGAATCCACTGAATCCCCCACAATCTCAGGACGTCTTGGACTCCTTAGTTTCCTTTTTCCTCACCCCGAACACATTCTAATATCTTGGCAATTTCTACCACTAGTGGAAATGAAGTATCAGCATGTAGCTCCCAAGTCGTACAAACTTTTACGATCATAATTGAGTGCTTTAATGAGTCCGTAGACTCACTCCCTGGCTGTAGGAAGCAAAGTAGGAATATGACAGGCTAACTTATTGAACCTGATGGCATATTCTGACACCGTCATGGTGACCTGACGTAATCGTTCAAACCCTATGCGCCACGCATTACGGAGAGTCGAGGAAACAAACTCTTTCAAAAGCATTTATGAGAATCGAGTCAAGTGGGCGGTCTTGCATTGGCTGGTCTGCCCTCTTCATAGGCTTTCCACAGACACCTGTGGAGAATTATCTCTCCCAAGGCCAATTTATTCTTTTGTTATGCTGACTTAACACTGTTGAGCTGACCCATTTCTTAACATACTCTTCAATTTTGTTTTTCTTTGGGGTAACCCTTACCCTTATTTATACACAACGTCCACAAAAGTAGAGCTCCATACAGACAAATCTTGGTCCAGAATCTCGTCAACCATTGTACTTCTTCTGAAACACCCCAAAATCCGCAACCATAACATCCACGCTAAGTAGACTTTCGGAAAATTAAAGTTATTTCTCTAACTCCTTTGGTACTGAAGTATAGGATTATTAAGTAGGCGGACATACCGCGAGTCCCAACCTTATCCTCTACAAAATCTCAGGTCTTAAACATGTGTAAATTTTGGAGAACCTTTCAGTACCACATATATACATTTCAGGCCAAAACTGATATAACACATGACCCCACAATCCATCCATTGATAGTGGACTCACCCACTCAGGACGATGTCATAGTTTACCACGTCCGATGATCCACAATATTAACCTTCACAACTCGTATAAATCAACCAGATGCCAAGGTCCGTTGCACCCCTCACATGATTCACTGGGTGATCACTCAATACGTCCGCATTTTTAGTTGGAACCACACGTTGAGGCAATGTTGAGCATCTCTGGCTCCCTTGTAGTCCATCTACGGCATCACAAACTGTCGATGCACAACTGATACCGAGTGCGCAATGTCATACACGAGTGGATACAAATGAATATGAGATATATGTTTCAAGATAAATCAATGCCGCAAGATAAGGAATAAAAGAAGTAGAATTATTCCTAAACTCTGTAGCCTCTGGAAGATAAGTACAGACGTCTCTGTACCGATCCTTTAGACTCTACTACGCTTGCTCATGACTCGTGAGACCTATGTAACATAGTGCTCTGATACCAACTGTCACGACCCGAAATTTCTACCTTCGGATCGTGATGGCGCCTAACATTTCACTTGCTAGGTAAGCCAACGTTAGAATAATATTAGCCATTTTAAAAAAAAATTTAAATTTATTAATAACAGAGAAATAAATGCGGAAGTAAAGTATGAAATGTAGTGAATAATCCAACGGTGTCTAAATACCATCCCAGAATTGGTGTCACAAGTGCACGAGCTTCTAGAATAATACAACTAAAGGTCTGAATAAAATAAAGCTATCTGGAAACAAACACACAACTAAGGTAAAGTAAACGGGGACTTCAGAACTGCGGACGCCGTGCAGTTATACCTCAAGTCTCCTCTGATAGCTGAAATCCAAGCAAGTCTATGGTACACTGCTGGGATCAATTCCGAAATCTGCACAAGCAGTGCAGAGTGTAGTATGAGTACAACCGACCCCATGTACTGGTAAGTGCTGAGCCTAACCTCGACGAAGTAGTGACGAGGCTAAGGCGGTTCACTTACATTAACCTGTATGCAATATTAGTAACTTAATGTAAATAAATAAGATAACTCATTTATAATAATTGAATCCAACTCAGCAGTCATAACCCATTATTATTTCAACCAATTTTCGTTATAGCGTGCAACCCGCTCCCACAATATATTCATTTTCAATACTCTCATATATTTATTTTAATCAAGTATATCTAGACTTTTAAATAAGTCTGTTGCGGCGTGCAATTCGATCCCCCAATATTGACTTTTAAATAAGTCTATTGCGGCGTACAATCCGATCCTCCAATATTGGCTTTTTAATAAGTCTGTTGCAGCGTGCAATCCAATCCCCTAACATTGACTTTTTATTAAGTCTATTGCGGCGTGCAATCCGATCCCCCAATATTGACTTTGTAATAAGTCTGTTGCGGCGTGCAACCCGATCCTCCAATATATTTATTTCAATCAATTCTGTTGCGACGTGCAACCCGCTCCTCCAATATATACATTTACCAATTCAATTCTGTTGCGGCGTGCAACCCGATCCTCCAATATATTTATTTCAATCAATTTTGTTGTGGCGTGCAATCCGCTCCTCTAATATATACATTTACCAATTCAATTCTATTGCGATGTGCAACCTGATCCTCCGATATATTTATTTACCAATTCTTATTGAAGAAATTTCCGCAATAAATGCAACAATTAATATGAAATTATAAGACAACAAGCATAAACTAATTATGATTTAATTATGAAACAAACAATGACAAATAGCAAGTTATTATGGAAATCTGAGAGAAAATAGGCACTTTAATATTTTATATGCTAAATGTCAAATAACAATTAAGTCACATAATTCAAATAGCATGTAACATTAATGCAGGAATTCAAGAATTAATATTTGACAAAGAATAGGAGAGAAACAATTATTATAACAATTAATTCATGATTTAAAATAATTTATGATTTTTCAAGTAGGCAAACAATTAATTTGACGACGTATAGACACTCGTCACCTTGCCTATACGTCGTTCACATGCATTTCACATAACAATTAATTTAAGGGTTCTATTCCCTCAAGTCAAGGTTAACCACGACACTTACCACGCTTTGCAATTTCCAAAAAATTTATTTGACCACAACTTTTCCTTTTGAATTTGTCTCCAAAAGCGTCAAATCTATTCACAAACAATTCGATATACTCAATACGAATCATAGGAATTAATTCCATATGAATTTAATAATTTTCTAGATAAAATACGAAATTCATTTAAATATTCGATAGTGGGACCCACATCTCAAATATCGGAAAAACTTACGAAATCCGAACAGCTATTCTGAAACGAATCCAATCATACAAAAATTATCAAATTCCGATGTCAAATGAGCCTTCAAATCTTAAATTAAAGTCTTTGAAGATTTCTACCATTTTCAACCCAATCTTTACCCATTTAAACTCAAAAATCTTCCCATAAACCTTATTGGTATAAGCATAAATAAATAATGCTCTTACACCCAAGAATCATACTCCTAATCAACCATCTTCTCCTCAAATCCGAAATTGAAAAACTATGGTATGAAACCTTACCTCTTAGATGAAGAACTTGAGAGATTTCTTGTTGGATTTCAAGGCTTGAGCAAGATTTGATGAACAAAACACTTGAGCTTCTTCCTCTCTCTAGAAAACTCTCACTTCTCTCTAAAATATCAGTTTTTAGCTCAAAAATGACTTAACCTCGCTCCCTACCAGGCCTTGGGGGGGGGGTATTAAATGAGCTCTTATGTGCGCGGCCGTGCACCAGGGCAAGTGGCCGCGCACCTGAGGCAGAAAGTCTCAAATATGCGCGGCCGCGCACCTGACATAGGTCTAGTAAAATGGCCATAACGTTCTGTATACATATCAAAACGATGAACGGTTTGAAGCGTTAGAAAATAGACTCAAAGATATTTCATATGATAGGCTGTCCATCACATAACTCCTTATATATATGTAGATATGCTCGTCCAAAGTTTGTTCATGTGCGTACTCATTTGGAACTTTAGTCTATTATGAAATTTTCCAACTTGGCTTAGACTTAGGACTTTCCTTAGAGCCCATATCACTTTTAATATGCCTCGTATATTTATTATCATATCCAATAGGTGTCCATCATGTTAATAGTCCTCTAATGAGAAGTAGAGTCTGTCCCCAAACACATAACATAACTTATCTCTTCTTTCGCACATTTCAATTTTCTCGAATTTTACTAACTCCCAAAATTTTCAAAAAATTCGGCAGAGTTTCCTTTGTAACTGGGCCTATCCACCTGCCAGAGAATCCCAGAAACCATCCTAACAACACCTACATAATCCAATCAACATAACATAACATGAAAATAATACTAACAGTGGCCTCATAAGCAATATATTTCTAGAAAATGAATGCCATTAACATCAACTATTCAGGTGATACGTAATTCATAGCAGGTAAGCTCCCAACATCTTCATAAAACACAGAAATTAATGTTTAAATTAAAGATGACATTTTTGGGTCATCACATTCTCCACCTCTAAAACAAACGTTCGTCCTCGAACGAAGTTGGAAAAAGTACCAGAGCTGGTGAATAAGTGTGGATATTTATTCCGTATGTCCGACTCGGACTCCCAGGTAGATGCCTCTACCGGCTGATCTCTCCATTGCGCTCAAACTGAAGGATAACTCTTAAACCTCAACTGCCATACCTGCCGGGCTAGAATATCTACCGGCTCCTCCTCATAAGTCAAATCCTTGTCCAATTGGACTGAGTTGAAATCTAACACATTGGATGGATCACCATAATATTTTCGGATCATAGACACATGGAACACCGGATGAACCGCTGATAAAGTAAGTGGTAATGCAAGCCTGTAGGCAGCTTCACCCACCCTTTCAAGAATTTCAAAGGGTCCAATATAACTAGGGCTCAACTTGCTCTTCTTTTCGAACCTCATTACACCTTTCATAGGTGAAACCCGAAGTAATATTCTTTCTCCAACCATGAATGCAATATCACGAACTTTACGGTCGACATAACTCTTTTGCCTAGACTGAGCTATGCGAAGTCGATCTTGAATAACCTTGACCTTATCCAAGCCATCCTGTACCAAAATAGTACCCAACAACCGAGCCTCTCCCAGGTTCAAACCAACTAACTAGCGAACGACATCGCCTTACTAATAATGCCTCATATGGAGCCATCTGAATGCTCGACTTGTAGCTATTATTATATGCAAATTCTGCAAGTGGCAAGAACTGATCCCAAGAACCTCCAAAGTCTATAACACAAGCGCGAAGCATATCTTCCAGAATCTGAATGGTGCCTCTGACTGTCCGTCTGTCTGTGGATGAAATGCTGTGCACAACTCAACCCGTGTGCCTAACTCACGCTGTACAGCCCTCCAGAAGTGTGAGGTAAACTGCGTACCTCGATCTGAAATAATAGACACGGGCACACCGTGAAGGCGGGCAATCTCACGAATGTAAAGTTTAGCTAACCTTCATGAAGAATAGGTAACTACAACTGGAATGAAATGTGCTGACTTGGTCAACATGTCCACAATGACCCAAACTGCGTCAAAATTTCTCTAAGTCCGTGGGAGTCCAACAACAAAATCCATAGTGATACGCTCCCATTTACACTCAGGAATTTCTAACTTCTGAAGCAAACCACCAGGTCTCTGATGCTCGTACTTAACTTGCTGAAAATTCAGACACCGAGCTACATATGCAACTATATCCTTCTTCATTCTCCTCTACCAATAATGTTGCCGCAAATCTTGATTCATTTTGGCGGTACCTGGATGAATAGAATACCTGAAACTGTGTGCCTATTCAAGAATTAATTCGCGAAGCCCGACAACATTAGGCACACAAATACGACCTTGCATTCACAGAACTCCATCTTCCCCCACAACAACCTGTTTGGAATCACCGTGCCGCACCGTGTCCTTAAGGACCAGTAAATGAGGATCATCATATTGTCTCTCTCTGATATGCTCATATAAAGAATATCGAGCGACTGTACAAGCTAGAATCCGACTGGGCTCTACAACATCTAACCTCACAAACAGATTGGCCAAAGTCTGAACATCTGCAACTAGCGGCCTCTCACCAACTAGAATGTGATGACCCAAAATGTCATCTTTAAATTTAATAAATAATTATGTGTTCTAAGACATCAAAAAGCACTATTTATCATTCCTCGACTTGCGTGCACTGTCCGTAAAATTTTCCGGAAAGTTTTTATGTGAAAAATAGATTAAAAAGTGAAATAGAGCCTTAAAACTCAACTGAGTTGACTTTGGTCAACATTTTGAGTAAACGAACCCGGATCAATATTTTGACAGTTCCAGTAGGTCCGTATCGTGATTTGGGACTTGGGAATATGCCCAAAATTTAATTTGGAGGTCCCTAGCTCAAGTTATGACCATTTAACGGAAACTAGTAATTTAAAGGCTAAAGATTTCCAAGTTTGACCACGAGGTTGACTTTCTGATATCGGAGCCGGAATCCGATTCTTGAAATTTGAATAGCTCCGTTATGTCATTTAGGACTTGTGTGCAAAATTTTAAGTCATTGCGGATTCATTTAATATGTTTTGGCACGAGATTTGCAAATGGAAAAGTTTAAAACTCAAAGTTCGAATCAGGGTGTGAATTGTAATTTCAGCGTTGTTTGACGTGAGTTTTGACCCCGAGTAAGTCCGTATTATATTACGGGACTTGTTGGTATATTCGGACGGGGTCCCAAGTACCCCGAGTGTGACTCAAATCGAAATCGGAACACGAATTGGACTTAAGTAAAATCTGAAATTTTGCCTTCTGTTGTAATCGCACCTGCGGATTTTTGACCGCAGGTACGAGCTTGCAAAAGCGAGCCTTCCATCGCAGAAGTGGCCTGGGTAGGCTGGGCAATGGTACGCAGGTGCAGAAACTTGCACGCACTCGTGCGTCCGCAGAAGCGGACTTGGCAATTGCAGAAGCGGAAGGCAGCGCAGGTACACATGTTTCCTCCGCAAGGGAGAGGCCTCGCCTGGCAACTCCATTTCGCAGATGTGAGATTTTTCTCGCAGATGCGATCTCGCATGTGCGAGCCCAGGCACCGCAGGTGCAGAAATGCCTGGGCAGTGTATATATCGAAGAGTCCGATATTTTTACTCATTTTGGTCATTTTGTGCTCAGTTAAGGCGATGTTTGGGCGATATTTACGGGAAAACATTGGGGTAAGTGTTCCTTATCCTATATTGATTATATTTCATGATTCCGTACTCGTTTATATCATGAATCCGTGAATTTATGGAAGAAAAATCAGTTTTTTCTAAAATCTTCCAAAAACAAAAATTTAAGATTTGAAGGTCCATTTGATATCGGAATTGGATAATATTTATATGGTTGGACTCGTAGCGGAACGAGTGTTCGGATTTCATGAGTTTTTCCGGGATTTGAGATGTGGGTCCCACTGTCGAATATTTTAATAAATTTCGGATTTTTATCTGGAAAATTAGTAAATTCATATGGAATTAATTCCTATGATTTGTATTGAGTATATTGTTTTGTTTATGAATAGATTTGAAGCTTTTAGAAAAAAATTTAAAAGGAAAAGATGTGGTCGAGTAATTGATTGGAATTTGTAAAGCGAGGTAAGTGTCATGGTTAACCTTGACTTGAGGGAATAGAACCCTTAAATTATTTGTTCTTCGAAATGCATGTGAAACGACGTATAGGCGAGGTGACGAGTGTCTATACGTCATCAAATTAATTGTTTGCATAATTATTTGAAAAATTATAAATCGTTTTAAATCATGAGTTAATTGTTATAATAATTGTTTCTCTCCTATTCTTTGTCAAATATTAATTCTTGAATTCCTACAATAATTGTTACATGCTATTTGGTTTCTGTGTCTTTATTGTTATTTGACATTTAGCATACTAAATATTAACTGTCTATTTTCTCCACGATTTTCACAATTAGTTGATAATTGCCATTGTTTTCTCATAGATAAATTATAATTATTGTATGCCTTAATGCTTAATAGTTTCTCATTGGACGTGGTATTTATTAGAGTAATATTTATTATATTTATGAGTTGTTTAAAGTTATATTGGGGGGGAACGGGTTGCACGCCGCAACATGAAAAAGGAATATATATATATATATATATATATATATATATATATATATATATATATATATATATATATATATATTTTTGGGATCGGGTTGCACGCCGCAACAGACTTATTAAAAAGTTCATATTGGGGGATCGGATTGCACGCTGCAACAGACTTATTAAAAAGTCTATATTGGGGGATCGGATTGCACGCCGCAATAGACTTATTTAAAAGTCAATATATATACTTGATTAAAAATAATTATATGAGAGGATTGAAAAATGAATATATTGTGAGAGCGGTTTGCACGCTGTAACAGAATTGAATGTGAATATGTTGTGAGAGCGGGTTGCACGCTGCAACAGAATTGATGGAAATGATAATTGGTTACGACAAATGATAATTGGTTACGACTGCTGAATTGGTTTCAATTATTATAAATGATTTACCTGATTTATTTCTATTATTTGATATTATTACTAATATTGCGTACATGTTGATGTAAGTGAACAGCCTTAGCCTCGTCACTACTTCGTCGAAGTTAGGCTCAGCACTTACTAGTACATGGGGTCGGTTGTACTGATACTACACTATGCATTTCTTGTACAGATTTCGGAGTTGGTCCCATCGGCATACCATAGACTTGCTCGGATTTCAGCTACTCAGAGGAGACTTGAGGTATAACTTCACGACATTCGCAGTTCTGAAGTCCCCGTCTACTTTACTTTAGCTGTGTGTTTATTTCCAGACAACTTTATTTTATTCAAACCTTTATTTGTATTATTCTAGAAGTTCGTGCACTTGTGAAACTAATTCTGGGATGGTATTTAGATACCGTTATTTTTATGGATTATTCACTATATTTCAGACCTTACTTCCGCATTTATTTCTTTGTTATTAATAAATTTAAAAATTATTCAGAAATAGTTAATATTATTCTAACGTTGGCTTGCCTAGCAAGTGAAATGTTAGCCGTCATCACGATCCGAAGGTGGGAAATTCGGGTCGTGATATGAAATATACGCAATGCTGTCCATACTCACAGCCTTTCTACTCAAAGCATCGGCCACCACATTAGCCTTTCCAGGGTGATACAAAATGGTGATATCATAGTCTTTCAACACCTCCAACCATCTTCTCTACCTCAAATTAAGATACTTTCAACACCTCCATTTTTGTTTTGAACAAATATTGTAGGCTATGATGATCAGTAAATATTTCATACGAGACACCGTAAAGGTAATGCCTCCATATTTTCAGGGCATGAACAATGGCTGCCAATTCTAAGTCATGAACATGATATTTATTCTCGTGAACTTTAAACTGTCGTGACGCATATGCAATCACCCTGCCATCTTGCATCAATAATGCACCAATCCCAATACGAGATGCATCACAATACACCGTATAAGATCCTGAACATGTGGGTAATACCAAGACTGGCGATGTAGTCAAAGCGGTCTTGAGCTTCTGAAAGCTCAACTCACACTCGTCTGGCCATCTAAATGGGGCACCCTTCTGGGTCAATCTGTTCTTAATAGTTGTTCATAATCAATTACAGAATTGCCAATTAACCTCATGTTAACAAAAATCTCGTTGCAAATAATCACAATACTGGTAACGTGATGCGGGCATGAAGAACTCATAATTATTTACCTGAATTTAACGAGTAACATGACTCCCTATTAGTACTATAGTATAAATTTAATTTCACAAGGGAGAATTTAAACACAAGAATTTTTATCACAAGGATCTCGTCCTTATATAACTTCCACCGTAGCTCATAGCCCGGTTTAAACATATCAATTTATTTTAAAATACAAGGACCTCGGGCTCAGTTATGAATCACAAGTAATATGTACATCGTGCCAATCGAAACTTTCCATTTTCTCCTTTTAAATAATTTCCGTTAAACAAAATCACAACGCATAATGAACCCCACACCGGTAGGGCATATAATTCACAATTTATACTAATTATCCAGAAATTACATCAAAACTTACCGAAATGAGTAACAGAAAGCCACCTTTAGCCTCGCAGCTCTTATTAGAGTCCAACATGGAATGATAGGCGTAGTTATCTCCATAGAACCACCCAACAGGAGTAAACACATAAGTAGATTATAGAATTACAAAGCTCACTCATAAGTGGAGCACAATAGGAGGACTCGTCTAGATACTCATAATCGAATCAAGTTAAGGAAATTATTCCTTTATATTAAATCGAGGTCATACCTGTAACGAAACTATATGATGTAGCGACCTCTACCATACCATAAAACAATTATATCAACGGCTGGGCCTCCACCTCTAGGACGCCTTCTACCCGCCTGTCCTCCACCCTTAACTGGTCGTGTGGGTGGTGTAGTAACTACAATGGGCACGTAGCCTGAGTGCTTTGATGAAATATGTCTCTCCCAAGTCTGGGACAATTTTCTCATGATGTGCATTCATAATAACCCCTTAGTGGGTTTGGATTCTCATACTGAGTATGTGCCAGATAACTGGAATAACCATTGTATGAAACTCATGTCAGTGGTGCATTAAAAGAACTTACTGGAGCACCCTGATTAATCCGATGTGCGAACTGGGCTGGCCAACTGCCCGAGCCCCTGTCATAATGATTTATACATGCAGAGTAGAATCCACTGAATCCCCCACAACCTCAAGACGTCTTGGACTCCTTAGTTTCCTTTTTCCTCACCCCGAACACATTCTAATATCTTGGAAATTTCTACCACTAGTAGAAATGAAGTATCAGCCTGTAGCTCCCAAGTCGTACAAAATTTTACGATCATAATTGAGTCCTTTAATGAGTCTGTAGACTCGCTCCCTGGCTGTAGGAAGCAAAATAGGAATATGACAGGCTAACTTATTGAACCCGATGGCATATCCTGACACCGTCATGGTGACCTGACGCAATCATTCAAACCCTATGCGCCATGCATTACGGAGTGTCCGGAAAACAAACTCTTTCAAAAGTAGTTCTGAGAACCAAGCCAAGTGTGTGGTGTTTCATTGGCTGGTCTGCCCTCTTCATAGGCTTGCCACAGACACTTGTGGAAAATTATCTCTCCCAAGGCCAATTTATTCTTTTGTTATACTAACTCAACACTGTTGAGCTGACCCATTTCTTAACATACTCTTCAATTTTTTTTTCTTTCGGTTAACCCTTACCCTTATTTATACACAACGATCATAAAAGTAGAGCTCCATACAGACAAATCTTGGTCCAGAATCTCGTCAACCACTGTACTTCCTCCGAAGCACCCCAAAATACGCAACCATAACGTTCACGCTAAGTAGACTTTCTGAAAATTAAAGTTATTTATCTAACTCCTTTGGTACTGAAGTATAGGATTATTAAGTCGGCGGACATACCACAAGTCCCAACCTTATCCTCTACAAAATCTCAGGTCTTAAACATGTGTAAATTTTGGAGAACCTTTTAGTACCACATATATACATTTCAGGCCAAAACTGATATAACACATGACCCCACAATCCATCCATTGGACTCCCCTACTCGGCGCGATGTCATAGTTCACCACATCCGATGATCCACAATATTAACCTTCACAGCTCGTATAAATCAACCAGATGCCAAGGTCCGTTGCACCCTTCACATGATTCATTGGGTGATCTCTCAATACGTCCGCATCTTTACTTGGAACCACACGTTGAGGCAATGTTGAGCATCTCTGTCTCCCTTGTAGTCCATCTGCGGCATCACGAACCGTCAACGCACAACTGATATCGAGTGTGCAATGTCATACACGAGTGGATACAAAGGAATAAGAGATATATGTTTCAAGATAAATCAATGTCTCACCATAATGAATGAAAGAAGTAGAATTATTCCTAAACTATGTAGCCTCTGGATACAAAGTACAGACGTTTCCGTACCGATCCTTCAGACTCTACTAAGCTTGCTCATGACTCGTGAGACCTATGTAACCTAGTGCTCCGATACCAACTGTCACGACCCGAAATTCCCACCTTCGGACCGTGATGGCACCTAACATTTCACTTGCTAGGCAAGCCAACATTAGAATAATATTAGCCATTTTTAAAAAAAAACATTAAATTTATTAATAACAGAGAAATAAATACGGAAGTAAAGTCTGAAATATAGTGAATAATCTATAAAACAACGGTGTCTAAATACCATCCTAGAATTAGTATCACAAGTGCACGAGCTTCTAGAATAATACAAATAAAGGTCTGAATAAAATAAAGCTGTCTGGAAACAAACATACAGCTAAGGTAAAGTAGACGGGGATTTCAGAACTGCGGACGCCGTACAGTTATACCTCAAGTCTCCTCTGATAGCTGAAATCCAAGCAAGTCTATGGTACGTCGCTGGGACCAACTCCGAAATCTGCACAAGCAGTGCAGAGTATAGTATCAGTACAACCGACCCCATGTACTGGTAAGTACTGAGCCTAACCTCGACGAAGTAGTGACGAGGGTAAGGCGGTTCACCTATATTAACCTGTACGCAATATTAGTAACAACAACAAATAATAAAAATAAGTCAGATAACTCATTTATAATAATTGAAGCCAACTTAGCAATCATAACCCATTATTATTTCAACCAATTTCCGTTATAGCGTGCAACCCGCTCCCACAATATATTCATTTTCAATACTCTCATATATTTGTTTTAATCAAGTATATGTAGACTTTTAAATAAGTCTGTTGCGGCGTGCAATCCGATCCCCCAATATTGACTTTTTAATAAGTCTATTGCGGCGTGCAATCCGATCCCCCAATATTAACTTTTTAATAAGTCTGATGCGGCGTATAACCCGATTCTCCAATATATTTATTTCAATCAATTCTATTGCGGCGTGCAACCCACTCCTCCAATATATACATTTACCAATTCAATTCTGTTGCGGCGTGCAACCCGATCCTCCAATATATTTATTTCAATCAATTCTGTTGCGGCGTGCAACCCGCTCCTCCAATATATTTATTTCAATCAATTTTATTGCGGCGTGCAACCCGCTCCTCCAATATCTACATTTACCAATTCAATCATGTTGCGACGTGCAACCCGATTCTCCAATATATTTATTTACCAATTCTTATATAAGAAATTTTTCCAATAAATGCAACAATTAATATAAAAGTATAATACAACAAGCATAAAATAATTATGATTTAATTATGAAACAAACAATGACAAATAGCAAGTTATTATGGAAATCAAGGAGAAAATAGACAGTTTAATATTTAATATGCTAAATGTCAAATAACAATTAAGGCACATAATTTAAATAGCATGTAACAATTAATTTAAGAATTTAAGAATTAATATTTAAAAAAGAATAGGAGAGAAACAATTATTATAATAATTAATTCATGATTTAAAGCAATTAATGATTTTTCAAGTAGGAAAATAATTAATTTGACGACGTATAGACACTCGTCACCTCGCCTTTACATCGTTCACATGCATTTCACATAACAAATAATTTAAGGGTTCTATTCCCTCAAGTCAAGGTTAACCATGACACTTACCTCACTTTGCAATTTCTAATAAATTATTCGACCATAGCTTTTCCTTTTGAATTTGTCTCCAAAAGCGTCAAATCTATTCACAAACAATTCAATATACTCAATACGAATCATAGGAATTAATTCCATATGAATTTAATAATTTTCCAGATAAAATTCGAAATTCAGTGAAATATTCGACAGTGGGACCCACATCTCAAATCTCGAAAAAACTTACAAAATTCGAACACCCATTCCGAGACGAATCCAACCATACAAATATTATCAAATTCCGATGTCAAATGAGCCTTCAAATCTTAAATTAAAGTCTTTGAAGATTTCTACCATTTTTAATCCAATCTTTACCCATTTGAACTCAAAAATCTTCCCTCAAACCTTATTGGTATAAACATATATAAATAATGCTCTTAACCCCAAGAATCATACTCCTAATCAACCATCTTCTCCCCAAATCCGAAATTGAAAAACTATGGTATGAAACCTTACCTCTTAGATGAAGAACTTGAGAGATTTCTTGTTGGATTTCAAGGCTTGAGCAAGATTTGATGAATAAAACACTTGATCTTCTTCCTCTCTCTAGAAAACTCTCTCTTCTCTCTAAAATATCAGTTTTTAGCTTAAAAATGACTTAACCCCGCTCCCTACCCCGCTCAAATATGCGCATCCGCGCACCTGACACAGGTCCAGTAAAATGGCCATAACGTTCTGTATACATATTCAAATGATGAACGGTTTGAAGCGTTAGAAAATAGACTCAAAGATATTTCATATGATAGGCTTTCCATCACATAACTCCTTATATATGTGTAGATATGCTCGTCCAAAGTTTGGTCTTATGCGTACTTATTTGGAACTTTAGTCTATTATGGAATTTTCCAACTTGGCTTAGACTTAGGACTTTCCTTAGAGCCCATATCACTTTTTATATTCCTCGTACACTTATTATCATATCCAATAGGTGTCCATCATGTTAATAGTCCTCGAATGAGAAGTAGAGTCTGTCCCCAAACACATAACATAACGTATCTCTTCTTTCACCCATTTCAATTTTCCCGAATTTTACTAACTCCCAAAAATTCCAAACATTTTGCTATAGTTTCCTTTGTAACTGGGCCTATCCACCTGC